>NC_092858.1:177749652-177775566 GCF_032062135.1 Pyxicephalus adspersus
AGTATGAGGACAGATGAAGAGACAGAAGAGTGAAGTATGAGGACAGATGAAGAGACAGAAGAGTGAAGTATGAGCACAGAGAAAGGTACAACCTAATTAGGTATGAAGACAGAGGAGGAGACAACCAGTTTGACATTGGGTTTGTAACAGTCTTTTCTCACCTCCTTTGCCCTCAGATATTCACTCTGGGATACCTCCAGACGAGCCCTAATATGTTCACAATCTTGCTCCTTAACCTCCAGTGCTGGGGAATGATAATGTGACTTTTTATTCCCTTTTAAGGGACGGAAAATAACTGAAATTCCCTAATATACCAGAGATAAGTTACAACCCCAACCTGTCCCAATACAAACATTCCCTTAAACTTCCTTCCCATCCATGATTACGGAAATAAGACAGGTCACATGACTCACCGCCCTCTGCTACTTCCAGCCTCTGCACACTTTCCACCAGCTCAGAGTTCACAATTTGTGGCAGGAATTCCCTCATTTGCATCACCTCAGTGGTCAGACGCTCCAAATCCCGCCTCCTCACCAGGACAAACTCCACCTCTGAGGAACTTGACATTTGGGAGAGCAGACAAATAAAGACAGCTAAAGCAGAAGCCTGTGTGTAACATTCATATCTGTGAAGAAGATTCTGTGTTAGTGAGGGCATCACATTTATATTAGTTCCTAGAATGGATAATAGGACAGAATTAATAATCACTGTTATGAAAAGTGATAGCAATGATTAATAGAGATAATGCCACAAAAGCCATAATGCACAGCCCCACATTTGGTGAAAATAAGCATATTATTATTATTTATTAGCACATCAACACAAACAGCTCATAACCAAGCAAAGTGGTGGAGTGGTGAGGTTTTTGGTAGTTTTGTAACCAAAGGACCCAGGCACCTTGAAGGCCTCACATCAGTCATGAACTCCTCTGTATACCAAAGTATTCCAGCATCAAATGTGAGGCCATTTGTGTCACAGCTGTGGATTGGATTCTGCAGCCGGACCTCAATCCCATCAAAATGCTGTGGTGGGACTATATTTGAGCAAATGCTTGCAAACCTTAATGTTGTGAAGAAGAGTCGGCCACAAGGATGTGAAAGACGGATAACATCATCCAGATAGCGATACAGCTAAAGGGGCTTCTACAAGCTATTAAATCGAGGGGTGTACTTAGTTTTTTACACATCAATTTGGCTTTATGTTTGGTAAAATTTAATACAACGGGATCAGTTGTGTGAATTTAGATTTCAATCATTTTAGAACCTGCTAAGGATGATCTTTATTATATTCACATTGTAAACATACAGAAGGGATGCTTTCCTTTTTACAGAATGAGAAAAATTTCTCTCCCCTTCCATCTTTACCGCTGCAGTAACAATTGAAAGGGAAGCGGACAGCATCCTGCAATACTAACATCATATACCAAAGGTATCTTCTCCTAGTATGCTGGAGTTCACGCATTCCCTCAGGTGAGTTCAGCATTTGTTTGTTCACATTTCTGATTCTGTAGTGTGGGATTGTAAGTCATCACAAAGAAGAATGAATATAGAAGATGGCGGACACAAAAGAGAGCCCCAAAAAGTTAGCAAAAAACAAGGCAAAGCAGGAAAATTATCTGAAGCCTGTCAGTAAGAAAAGTAAGTGATTTCCCTTTTAAAACTTTGGAATTGAAGAGGGTGCACTTTCTTTTTCTCATACTTGTATTGGGGGGTTGTATAGTACAGATCAGTAAATCTCCTGACACACCTCAGCTTCTGTCTTTCCGTTGTCAGGGCGTCACTAATTTCTCTTATGTCTCCTATATTTCTAATTGGTGGCCATGTTTGTTGAGTCCTCACCTATTAGCTGGTGGAAGATTGTCTTCAGGAAAATGGCGCCCTGCTTATGACAGGAAGAATCGTAAACGTGTCGGGCTCTTCTATATGACGTCATTACCTGGCGACTAAGAGCGTCCAACGTGAGAGCAGCATGGCGGATCCGTGTGTGCAGCTTGCGCAGAGACTGGCTGGAAATGATAAGAAAAGCCGGGACCGGGCGCTACGAAGATTACGGGCTTACCTGCGGGAGAGGAGCCGGGATGGTGAGGAGGGAGATGCGGGAAGTTGGGGGTGTTTGGGCAGTTGTTTGTAGTTGTGAATGAGTGCAGGGGAACAGGATTTTAGGGGAGGTGCATGGAAGTCAGTAGGGCAGAAAGTTTTGAGTGTTTGTGGAATGGTTATGGGGGGTTTGCAATAATTATGGGGAGTTGTATAAATCGGTGAGTGTGGTGGGGTTATGGAAGTAAAGTGAGCAGGTTGTGGTAATGTATGGTATTACTCACATTTTCTGTGGTTGCAAACAGGCGAATTTACATCTGATGAATTCAGCAAAATCTGGAAAGGCCTTTTCTATTGCATGTGGATGCAGGACAAGCCAATTCTTCAGGTAATGAATTTCAATGTTATCTTAGCTTTAAGGAAATGGGGGTGAATTTGGGAGGGACAGTGATTCAGGATAAACCAATTCTGCAGGCATTAAAGACCTGTTTTCTCAAAGATCCTCTTGTGGTTCATGGCTTTGGGGGGTCAAGTGTCTTTCTCTTTGATTTACCTGATCTCCTCTCTGCTGCAGGAAGAACTGGCACGGAATATGGCACAGCTGGTTCACATTCTTCACACCAGAGAATCTCGTGAGTTTTTTTACCATCTTGTATTGCCTGTTGTTTCTGTCTCCTCCGCATCCCTATTGACTTATGTATCCTGGTTTATTCTCCTTTCCCCGCTGTCCAATGAGCCATTGTTATCCTAATCTCTCCATTTTCCTCTATAATCTCCATTCTCAGGAAATCTCTTTCTCAGAGCATTCTGGCAGACTCTAAACCGTGAGTGGAATGGGATTGATCGCCTCAGGCTGGATAAATTCTACACCGTAAGTTAGCTGTGGGAAGAGTGGTGTCAGTTGCTCTCTTGAATGATAGGGAGATTGGTTCTGCCCTATTTTCAAGGAAGGGGGGAGGAGTAGGCAGTAGAGGAGGAAAGGGAATGTTTTCCTGGTCTACTGTCATATACCAGTTCAGCATTTAACTTCTGCTCAAGTTGTATTTAGATTGATAAAGTTGGCAAAGTTTCCTTTGAAAAGCTAATGCTAAATCTGTTCCTTGCAATCCTTAAATTTTATTTTTCACCTAATGAATTTGGGCACATTTTCTCATGTATCACTTGAGTGGGATTGCATTAAATAATGGCTAACGGAGAAAACGGATGGGAGAGTAGCAAAGACTTCTATGATCTTTAACTTTATTTGGTTGGTTTAGACTATGTACACACGTTAGACTACTGGCTAGGTGCTGATATTGGACAAGAATCTGGCATGTGTACAGCACTTATCGTCCGAACAACCGTAATGCAAAGAAAGGGGAGAGAGCACAGTGGGGCTGTCGCTCCTTCATTTTCCCCCTCCCCTTTCCATAGAGCAGAATGGTGCTGTAAATACAGAGCTCGTTCATGCATTGTGCAGTCGTTTGTTGTTGAAAAGGATCGTGAGTGTAGCCCTTAAAGTCAGATGCAGTCCAGAAACTGGAACCTATTAAGATGATTAGCTGTGGTTCCATAGTTCCCTCACAAGGTTTAGGGGACGGAGAAGGAAATATAACACCAAGATATATTTTTACTGTCTGTGTAGCATTAGATTGTCAGGTAATGTCCTAAGAATTCAACAGAAAGTTAAATTCCTTTTTTAGGTTGGTTTCCCCATTGCAAGATTTACTGCTGTCCTTAAGTGGATAGTGCAGCCTATTGCCCAACTTCTGTATATATATTGTACTGCAGGCTCCTCATTGCACCATGTTAGCCTCAGTCTATCAGTCCTGGAACAATGTTGTAGAGGATAAATGTCTGACCTTTTTTTTTTTTTTCTTTTCTTTTAAAGTTGACTCGATTTGTCCTTCATCAGTCAGGACAACTGTTAAAACAGTCTGGCTGGGAGGAGAGGTAAGTGTATGGGATATAGGTATTTAGGCATGTAAACATTTTGAAAATGACCAAGTTTTAGAATGGGGCAAAAAGGCGGTTTAAGTGTTATTGAACATTGCTTGGTTGTTGGTTCAAAACGGGCTGCTTTAGGTATATTAGAAACTGCTGATCTGCTGCTACCAATCCATCCACGCCAAAACAACAAAAGATATTGCTACTAAAGCTATTGACAACTTGTGCAATATATGCACTGCCTTTTTTCACCCGATGTTTTAAACTTCCACCTAATTCTTAAGTCAAGAACCCCATTGGCTGTCAGTACCAAATTCACATACGTTTCTACATAGTAGTCACAGACGGTACTGGTTATCTAATTCAGATGTCCGATTACACTAAGTGTTAAACTATTATTTACCACCCTTGGCTTACATACGGAACAACCTCTGACTGGGTACACCAAATAACGTTAACTAGAACATCCAACTTTCAAGTTTTGATTTTACCTTTCTTCACAAAATTGAATATTCACTGATGTTCACTATATTCCCATTTGGTCAAGGTTGTCAGCAACCTCATAAAGCGACTCAATTCCCTGAGGAAGCTCCTATTGAGGTGAAACGTGTTGGGAACTCTGAGATACTCCACAGAACAGTGTCTACATGAGATATTATATTGACCTGTTTTTTTATCACTTTGATGCCTAATTATACCACCACCACTAGCATAGAAGGTCTGTTAGGGTTAGGGTTTTCACCTACTTAAATAAAAGGTCTAATTAAGCCTGTCTTTTTCCCCGATAATCCCATCCTTCACTCTTCCCATGTTTCAATCCAGGCTAGGCCATATCTACACTATATACATAATTACCCCTCTCCCCTCTTTTTGTAAACAAGTGAAATGTATGCTCAGTTGGGTTCAGATCAGGTGACTTGGCCATTCCAGAATATTCCACTTCTTTGCTTTAATAAACTCCGGGGTTGCTTTGGCTGTATGTTTTGGGTCATTGTCCATCTGTATTATGAAATGCCTCCCAATCAATGTGACTGCATTTAGCTGGATGTGAGCAGACAGTATGTCTCTGAACACCTCAGAATTCATTCGGCTGCTTCTGTGTCACATCATGGATAAACACAAGTGTCCCAGTGCCATGGCAGCCATGCACGCCCAAGCCATCACATTGCCTCCGCCATGTTTTACAGATGATGTAGTATGCTTTGGATCATGAGCTGTTCCACGCCTTCTCCATACTTTATTCTTGCCATCATTCTGGTAAAGGTTGATCTTGGTTTCATCTGTCCAAAGAATGTTTTCCCAGAACTGTGCCGGCTTTTTTAGATGTTTTTTAGCAAAGTCCAATCCAGGCTTTCTATTCTTGAGGCTTATGAGTGTCTTGTACCTTGCAGTGCACCCTCTGTATTTACTTTCATGCAGTCTTCTCCTTATGGTAGACTTGGATATCGATACGCCTACTTCCTGGAGAGTGTTGTCACTTGGTTGGCTGTTGTGAAGGGGTTTCACCATGGAAATGATTCTGCCATCATCCACCACTGTTGTCTTCCATTGACGTCCAGGTGTTTTGGTGTTGCTGAGTTCACCAGTGCTTTGTTTCTTTCTCATGATGTACCAAACTGTAGATTTTGCCACTCCTAATATTGCAGCAATTTCTCGGATGGGTTTTTTCTGTTTTTTGCAGCTTAAGGATGGCTTGTTTCACCTGCATGGAGAGCTCTGACCGCATGTTGTCTGTTCACAGCAAAGTCCTCCACATTATTATTATTATTATTATTATTACACAGTATTTATATTACGCAGCGCTGTACAAAGTCCATAGTCGTGTCACTAACTGTCCCTCAAAGGAGCTTACAATCTAATGTCCCTACTATAGTCATATGCCAATAATGTAGTCTGAGGTCAATTGTTAGGGAGAAGCCAATTAACCTTACTGCATGTTTTTGGGATGTGGGAGGAAACCCACGCGGACACGGGGAGACCTGCAAACTCCATGCAGATAATGTCCTGGCTGGGGATCGAGCCTGGGACCCAGCACTGCAAAGGCCGGAGTGCTAACCACTGAGCCACCGTGCTGCTCCACATACAAGCACTCCCAAATCAATAATGACATATTGGAGGAATTGCCCACATCAGCCCATGAAATAGCCTTTGAGTCAAATGTCCAATTACTTTTGAGCCCCTGAAATGAAGTGATTGTGTAATAAAGGATTTAGTTCCTCACATTTTTATCTTTTTTGTTCAACCCACTGAATTAAAGCTGAAAGTCTGCAGTTCAAATTCATCTGAATTATTTCATTTAAAATTGTGATAATGCACAGAACCAAAATTAGAAAAAGCTGTCTCTGTCCAAATATTTATGGACCGAACTGTAATTTAAAAAAAAAACATTCACTGCCCTGAGGATTGCAGAAGAGCATCCATAAATGCACAACACTCCCAGCTTTGAAGCAGATGGGCTACAGCAGCATGAGACCACACCAGATTCAACTCCTGTCATTAGAACAGACACCTACAGGCTACAACTTGCTCAGACTCCCCAAAATTGCACACGAGAAGATTAGGACTCATCAGACCAGGCAACATTTTTCCAATTTTTGCTGCTTCTCTTGGATAGTTATGCTAAACTTTGGATACATCTTGCCTTATATCAGTGGTTCAGGCTGGTGGTATTGTGATGGTGTGTTTTGTTGGTACATCTTGGGACCATTGGTAGCACCTGAGCATTGTTTAAATGCCTACCCTAATGTTATTGCTGACCATGCCCATCTTTTTTTAGACTCCAGTGTATCGATCTTCTGCTAGCAGGATAAATGTACCTTGTCCCTGTCTCAAATCATCTCAAACTGATTTCTTAAACATGACATAGCTATAGTCACCAGATCTCAGTCTAATAAAGCACCATATGCAGAAAGGAGAAATTTGTGCCATGGATGTATCGCTAGCAAATTATTAGTAACTGCTGTCAATGTGAACCAGGAGCAATGTTTTCTTGAGCAAGTTTAATCTATGCAATGGAGAATGAAGGCACTTTTAAGGGCAAAAGAGGGTCAAACCCAGTACTAACAAGGTTTAACTAGTAAAGTGGCCAGTGAATCTAGGTATATCTGTAAATGTGGTGAGGGTGGAAAAGAACATGGAATATAGAATAGTCAGTGTGTGAAATATAGATAATATATTGGGGGGGGGACCAATGTCTTGGTTGCTATGCGAGTTTAGTGAGTGGTTGTATCTTGTGCTAACTATGCATATTTTTCCAGTATGATGGAAGAGTTTCTGTTGATCCTAGTGGAGGAAGTTCTTAAGAAAGAAGCTCCGAGTGGAGTTCAGCACCATCTGATAGACATCTATTTGGAAGAGTTAGCAAAGATTGGCTCCACAGAGGTAAGAATATGACTCCATTATCTGTAGACCCATATTGTTTATATTTTTCTAATGTGTTTTTTTTTTCTGTTTTTTTTTTCCTGGGTCACAGCTTACAGCTGACATGAATTCCAAACTCATTGAACCATTTTGTAAGATTGCTGCAAAAACCAAGGAGTAAGTATGATGGGAAATGTAAAACTCTTTACTATGTGACCTGCTTTAGCTGCAACTAAGCTGAAAGTAGTGAATATTATGAAATTTTCTACTGCTAATACTGGTCTTTCTGCTCTGAAAACTGTGAAGTCTGTCAGTAGTTTCTCACAATGTGTGGTGGTTTCTCTCCCTTGCTCCCTGCCCCCTTGGGTTTCACTTTCTGCAGTTGTCACCAGTCTTACTATTCTCTGACATATTGACACTCTCTGTGACAGCCCAATCCTCCAGCAGTCGGTGGTTAATGGGATATTTCAGATGATTCTGGACCAAGCTCCTTTCGCTATTGAAGATCTAATGAAAGAACTTGGACATGATCTAACCAATGACGAAGTGAGCAATGGTAGGCACAAATATTTTTTCGCTTTCACTCTGCCTCCTTTCAGGTTTCCTTTCTCCCCTCTTTCTTCTCTCTGTCCTTCTTTTTCCCATCTGACTCCTAAGCTTTCTCTCTGCCTTGCTCCCCCCATTTATCATTCATAATTCTTCTCCTCTTATTCTCCGTGGGTGCCACATCTTTCCTCTGACTTTTTTGCCTTTCTTCTCTCCCTTAATACTTCTGTCCACCCCTTTCCATTTTTTTCCAGTGCCTTTTTTTTTCTGCCTGCTCCTGATTTCCATGCCTTTTTTCTGTCTTCCTTCCCCCAACTTTTTGGTTTGTCAACCTTTGGATTTCTTCTTGCAGATGGTGGCTCCGGGTATGGGGGGCATTTAGGAGATGATGGACCTGTCCTGCAGGTGAGATGAATCAATGTAGAATATGAAAGGGTGTTCTTTATGGGGCAGATGCGGTGTGTCTTTTCAGCAATGCTTATGCAATATGTTGGGAATTGAGGTTGCCCCTTTTGCTTGGTAATTTAGAATTCCAGATGATATCAGACACAATCTGACCCTCATAAAATATTCCCCTGTTTTGTATGTGTTTTTTTTCCCCAGACTACTGCACTTGTCTGAATTGCCACTTAAAATTCTTACATACTTCCCTTGTCATGTTATTCTCATGTTCAATTAAAATTTACCGGTAAATGTCAGTTCCCAGGCCTTGAACTTTCAATTCTGATGCACCTCACACGGTTTAAATTCAGACACTGATAAAGTTTGTTTCCTCTTCCTGCTTTTAGTTCGATTATCAGGGCATATCAGATAGACTGTTTAGCCTTGCAAGTCGGCAAAACATCCCCACCCGCAACCGTAAAAGCCTCTACCGGCTAGTGAAAAGGTAAATTTGTTCTATGTGAATGCATGGAGGATTGTTCGAAGGCTCTCATACTGGAAGCACTTCATAATCTGATGGGTTTTATTTTTTTGTTTTTTCAGATTTAAAGATCTAGCGGAAGGTAAGTGAGTGTACTTCCCAAGGAAGCATTACCTTAATTTCTTCCCCTCCCCCATGCTGCTGTGGGCAGTCTGCTACCATGCACTCTGTCAGGATTCTCACGTCAGTTCCTCTTTATCTCAACTGTACCACTTTTATGTCTCTTGTCTTTCCTCTTCTCTGTTGTGCCCCCAGATATGTTTTTCATGCCCCTTCTGTGTTACACCAGCTTGCTCTGTTTGCCTTCTCTTTAAACCCCCTCCCCTATTTTCATACACTCCTAAATCCTTGTTTATTCTGTACTTTTCTATTCTCAGGTATCTTCCCACAGGATGACTTCCCAGAAGAGGTCTCCACAGATGAAGATGATGATGAATTCAGTAGTTGGCGATTCCGCAAAAGGCAGAAAAAATATCAAGAAAAGATGATGCTTGGTGAGTGGTGAACTTCACATATTACCAGGGTGCATCTGTATTGCTGGCCTTCTAGTTGTCACAACTGGCTGATTGCATTTTTGCTTTTTATGATAACCAAATAATTTGTTAGGACATTGCTTTGGATGTCATGTATGTAGTTTTCAGTATCAAATGTGGGTATAAGGGCAAAATTGGTGAAAGTGACAACTAGTTAATATAACTTATTAAAGTATGAAATCTAATGCCTAGATAAAAGGCATGCAGCCATCCGTTGCCTGAATTTTTTATTATTGGTCACTCTGGCTTTTTCTAGAAATGCAGGGCTCAAACACTGAGCCAGAAAAGAGGAAACGAAAGCGGGTGGTTTCAGCATCTGGAGAGCTGCTGGAGGATCTAGGAAAGGAGGCCTGTCCACCGGCTAAGAGGAAACGGAAAAAGAAAGGGTCCTCCTCTAAAATAGAATTGGACCACACACAACTTAACGGTAGTGCAGAGTCGTCTCCTTCTGTTAGGATGAAGGACCAAAGGATTAAAGAATGCTCTGTTATCACAGCTCAGCCTCATTGTTCTGGCACTGGCCACATTGCAGACACATCTGCTAAGACCCAAGTAAAGAAGAGGAGGAGCCGCCTGTTACGGCTCAGTCTAAGTGTTCTGCCTCTTCGAGGAACATTGCTGATGAAACGGAGGCGGGCTCTTGGGAGGAGCCGGGTAAGTGTCTGCAAATGGGGAATGCCATGAGGTGAAGAAGATACTGCTCCACCTTTTTAATATTAGGCTCACTTTGCAAAATGAGCAAGTTTACAGTCTTCAAATCTATGAGCAAATCTTTTAATTGACCTCTGTGTTTTTTCTTTCACTAGATAATCAATAAAAAAATGGAGACTACTTCAGTTACCCCACCAGTATCTCCACCAGCCAAAGTCAACTCCACCAGCCAGGATTTTGTTGCATTCTGCAAGTCGGAGCCCCCAAAACCCCGATATGTGAAAAGCTCAAAAAGTGGCATAAAGCAGGTAAAGTTCATAGTGGGAAGTGCCCCAGGCTGGTGAGCATTTCATGGGGTGAATTGGTGGGAAATAGTGTATAAATTTTGGATGTTCTATAGCTGTCAGCAAAAAAAGATCTGAGCTCTTGCTGGTTGCCTTTGCAGATCCAAAAAGACGAAAACTGCAACTCCAAGAAAGTCACCTTCAGTTTGAACAAGAACATGACAGCAGGTAAGTGAGATGGGCAAACTTGATATAATAAATCGAGACATTTTGGGGATTTCATTCATGGGTTTTCAGAGCCTATTGGTGTACTTTATACTGATGTATTTCTCCCTACTAGGAAACCACTTTACTGAAAGAAAGACAGAGGCAGTCTAGGTATTCTAGAGCACTTTAGGGTAGAGTGTTTCCTGCAGCTGTTCAAAGCATGGGTATCAAAACCATACAATCGACAACGGACCCTAATCTAATTTTGTCCGACACAGGCTGTATGATGAAAGAATGATTTTGATTTGTGGTACTTTTGGAGGTATAATAGAGAGGCATCTGTGTCTGTTACCAGAATAGCTAAATGTAGTAAGGTGGGAGTTTGAATTGATTAGGATGAAAAGAGTTTAAAGTCTGGGCCTGGTAATATGAGAGATATGATAGTAATGATCATGGACATGAACACCTAGGGGGGAAAAAGTTTGGCGTGCCCTAAACATTTTCAGGTATCACAAAAAAAAGTTTACCTTCACTTGGTGGGGAGCTAGACATTCCAAAAGCTTAGTGTCTGTTTGCTGTTATATGCAGACATTCTATGCCAGGGGTGTCAAACTCAAATACACAAAGGGCCAAAATTAAAAATTTAGACAGTCGTGGACCATCCTTGAAATTTATTGAAAAATTGAGGAAATTTTTCTTTCTCATTAGATATAAACCCCTTTCATATGGAAAAAGGTTTTGCTTCACAATCAATCTGGAACAAGCTTATTTAATTTTATTAATTTAATTGTGTTAAATAATAATGATATTCTTCTATGAAAATCCAACCATAAGAGTCAATGGCTTGGAGTGGCCCGCCGCTGGAACTCCCTCTTCATTGAAATAGTGCTGCTACTAAAATTCCCGGCATTATTTGTGTCTATCAAGCAGTCCAATGCAGGGCCAAACATAGGCAGAGAGCCCACTGGTCTATAGACATGAGTGATGGCAAGGAATTGTAGAAGCGGCGCTATTTCAATGCAAAGTATAAAACCTCTTTTTTATACTTTGTGTTTGGCCATGACTTCAGAGGAGATACTAATACTTTTTCTTCTCTTCTTTTGTGCTTCATTTTAGAGTTTAAACGGACAGATCGCAGCCTTTTAGTTAGTCCAACTGGTTCATCCAGAGTTCCTTTCAACCCAGACCAGCGGCCACAACATGGAGTCTTGAAAACGCCCACCAAAAGTCCTGTCCCCAGAGCACGGGCCTCAGATTTTTTCTAAAAGCTGCTGGATGCTTCATGAACACAGAATGGAGGAAAAGACATTGTACAAATGAAGTTGACACTCTGTCCCTCCTAATAAATTGTTCCTTTTATTTCTGGAACATATGTGTATACATAGGCAGGATATTCTCCTTTGGTTTTATAGTGACTATTCTGCATTCTGGTGCGTTTCATATTTCAGGACTTCACCATGGAGCAGTGCACATCTTGACCTTGTGAGCCCAAAACAGCCAGTCACATTCTTCATATCCAACTTTCTTTAAAAAGGAGCTTTGGAATGTGATCGTTTGTTATGGAGGAACACTACCCTTCTCTTTTCTTTACAAATTGACATGATATCCAAATGTTTTGTTATGTCAGGTGCCCCTTATTCTGCATCTTTACCTTTCCTTCATGTATACATCTTGTATTGGAGGTAGTAGATAAGAGCTGGGCTTGAGATCGAGTAAAGGTGACACCACATATAAATCGGATTCATGGAGAGTACAGTATGGTCATGGAGGTTTTGTATAAACTTTGTAGACCTAAAGGATAACTCTACATTTTACAGTCTGCCACTGCCTTGCCAGATTGTGTTTTTCTGAAGTGCAAGTAAAAACCTTTGCACACAATGAGTTTGGTAAAGGGAATTATGAGTTTTATTTCTGGAGATGAGCATCAAGCAGCAACATGAAAGTTTAATGGAAGGTGTCTGCCACTTTGGCAGTTTGATATGATCCTATGATGTATACAGTGTTTCTCATCAGCTGGTCTAATTTCATCATTATTTCTTACCTTAAATGCTGTATGATTGACAAGCCTAACCCTAAATCATCAGTTTATCACCAGCCAGATGTGTGCTAAAGAAAGGGGGGTTTAATATATTTAGGCTTTATTACTACTGAAAGCTTTATTTGAAAAAAAATACAGTATGTAAAAGTGGTGGGCAAGCAGTCCTTTGTATAGAAGGCTTACCCAAAGAAATACCAGTCTCAGAACTCACTGCATTAAATCAAAATCCTATATTCTAGTGGTGTAGATTATCATTCAGGATGGTTTGTAGGGAATGATCCTTACCTCAGGGGAAAATAATTTTATGACCTCTATACTATGAGTCAAAACAGCTACTGCCACACTTTCATGTATCTAATTAGGACCTTTATTAGTTTACAAAGGCATCTACACGTCCTACTGCTTCCTAACTAATGGAGCAATGGCACATAGTGGGGATGTGTTCTTTTGGGGAGTTTTAGGAATACAGAAAATGTTTATCAATACGTTTCATAATTTTCTTTTCTTACGCAATGGGTTTGCTCTGCATTGTCAATTGATAGGACCATCCCTAACTAGAAGATAAAGTATGGTTTACTGCTTCCTACCAGTAATAACACTGTCCTGCTGGAGGGAAAAAGAAATCTGATGAATATCTAATATTTTAAATATGCCTTCTTCTGGTAAGGATAGCACTGTTCACAGAACCACCTATCTATATCAGCAGCTTTACTCCCATGTATTTTCCAATTAATCTTTGAAATTATGTGGCAGTAAGGCTTCTCATGTGAGAAGACCTGTACCTTCTGGTCCCTTTAATTTTTAGGCCCTGAAATTCAAGGAGGTGCCATTAGCTGCTGATGACCATCTTGTTCTAGAATATCTCTTTTGTGTGGTAGAGGTTCTGAGGCAGTTGTGGACAGCTTGAGTACCAAGGCCCCTGGGTCGCTGTGGAACCATGGCTTTAGTGCTAACTCTCTTGCTAAATTGATTTTCCCTATCCCCATGAAAATTAGAGGTTGGAGTCCTTTGTGGCCATAAGGCCCACCTGGAAAATACCCCTTAACTAAAAAAAAACAAAAAAAGCATTTTAGGGACCATTTTTTGAGATCCCTGAAACTGCTACTTCAACTGTCCACAAGGAAGTTTACACATTTGGAGAACTATGTGGCTGAAAAATCATCCAGCTGTATCTCCACTCAGCAAAAGAGAAGTTTGTCACTCACAGGAGGAGGAGAAAATGCATTCGGAGTCCCCTTTGGTAAAAGACATATGCCACCACTATTGTCCATGAGTACCTTCACTTCATGCAGCCACCTGATCAAAGGAAGGACTTCCTTCAACACCCTAGCCAGTAGACTGCTCCAAAATGGAATACTTTACCACAGACTGGCCATTTTTTACTGAGCTTGATGGTCCAATGAGCCCTCTCTCCAATCCTGGAAACTGGCATCTGAAGGAACAGTGATCCAATTTCCAGGATCGATGGGCCAGCTGCTGCTCAGATTTTTTGGCTTCATTCTCTACTTTAAACTCTGCTCCACTGCTACTGGCAAGATAATCTGCTAACATAGAGAAATCCAGTCCATTTGGCGAAGAAAGGCAAACAACCGGTGAAAGTGCCTGTGCAACCTGAAAGTGCTAATGAACCCACTGAACCACAAAAATTGACAAGAAAAAGCCATGGCACCAGTGATGCTTATACTTTCCCATGCCGTTAAGAAGGGAAACTAATCATTCATTGGTCTTGCTCTGATAATCCATACCTTCTGCTAGGGAAGAATGACTGCCTCTCCTGGAGTCCAACACCATCTCCAAGTCTTCTAGTTGCTTTAATAGTATCAGATGCTGGAGCACGCCCACAGGAATATTAGGCTGGGTGCACATGCCAGATAAGGACTGGGCCAGTTTGATAATTGCCTCAGGGCTGATATCAGAAGAAAATCTGGCGTGTGTACATGGTTCATCGCCTGAACGACCATCCACACAATGGAGGAGGAGTGATCATAATTGTGCAGTGTTCGTTCATGCATCGTGCAGTCATTTGTCCTTGGAAAGGATCATTAAAGATCAGAGACCAACCTCTGGAGGTAAATGGGAAAGCAAACACCTGTGGCCAGTCTTTGAATCTTGTGCCAATGTTTTATTCTCTGATCTCTTCTTCAGTGCCCTGCTATTTTATATACTGAAGACACAAATTCCTTAAAATAAAAAACAATACCAAAAAAATGAATTACCTTTTTGCTGTCTTGTCCTGTGATTAGGGCATAAAGGATCCATAGTGAACAATAACTGCAAAAGAATACCAGAAAACTTCTGGATCCAGAATGGGGAAGAAAATTGCTGGAAACACTCTCACCAACCATTTCCCCCACTTACCAGGTAACTACAGGCAAAGAGGCTGTCTGCAAGAAAAGACCAAACAGGGTTATGGGAACGCAATCCATTTCACTATATGATGGGTGCCCTGTGCAACCTGAAAGAAAATGGGAGCACGCGGTGAAAATGCCAATGCAGCAGAACCAGTTTAGAATGTATTCCAGGCATACAATGCTCTGCATGCTCCAGAACCTATAGCTCCCCCATGATACCTTCACAGGAAAAGATAAGAAAAGGATAGGAAATCAAGAACCCATGGATACTTTCTTAGCTTTAGGACCAGTATCTCTACTACACATAGGAATAGATTTACTAAATGTCCCCATCCATTGTGGAGAGCACCCGTGCTGGCAGTAGGACACAGAGGCAACATACCATCGGTTGGTCCAACGCAAGGACAAAAAAACAGCTAGGTAAAGTATAGGCATGCATTTATCGTCTACTTAGGGGTAGTTCTATCAAAAAGTGGGGTGGTGCAAACCCACTGTCTGTGCGCCAACAGTAGGTAACATTTTTCCATATTCCTGGCTAACCACCCAATTTGATATATTTAGGGTTTTAAGTGCTATTTTACTTAGATGTGGCTGTTAGCCCATTTTGAATCTCTAGTAAGAACATCCTGACAGTAGATCTAATTTCTTTGTTCTTGAAAGATAGGTAGTGATTAGCTAAAGACTGTCCAATCTCCTTAAAATGTTCTGCTGTAGACTCCACCTGCTTTACAAGGTTAGTACTGCTAATTCTGACCACCTCCAACTATGTGTGCCTATGAAAGTCTGAAACTTGGATGCTCTGTGGGCAAAAAGACAGTCAATAATTTCAGATTCTATAAGGAGCACTGCCAAGGAAAGGATTCAAACAGGTTCATGGCACAGGCAGGCAGGGTTTCTGCCACAGACCAGCCCAGTTTTGAAAAATTGGTTTAGCAGAATCCTTATGTTTTGAGATGTTTTTAGGAACTGTTTGACCAAAAGATGAAAGCCCACTTCTGCTTTGTCAGATGTGACAAAGGTTGATAATTGAACACTTAAAGAGTTATAAATGAACCCCACAGCTAAGGCCAGCTGAAGAAATTAGAGCCTGCATCCCAGCCATGTGAAGAGGACATCTGTAGGAATTTCTCCCAATTTTTGTGATAAAGAACCTTGGTGTCCTTCAGGAGTATATTAATCCCTGGTACAAACAAGTCTATACCCTCTAGATCCATCAATTTAACCTCCAAGTCAATAAATTCAGCTCACCCACATTTTGTGCAGGCAGCCAACTGATTTAGTTCACTTGTTTAAGGCAGAGGGTTTGGGTAGTTGTCAACAGCTGGAGTATAAGGAAGAACCAAGGTGTTGGCCAAAATTTTCCATTGCAAAATAAATAAGTAAATGGGCAACTGCAGCTCATCTATTTGCAAAATTTTTCTGCTTAAGGTTTAAAGCCTAAACCTTTAAATATCTTTACACTAAATCCATTCATCTACCATGCACTGTCCAGTCCAAGCATTGAGTTCCCAGACCAAAGAGTCTTCCAAAGTAACCGTGTCCCAGTCTTGAGTATTAAGATACCCACCCGATTCATCAGGTTCAGGTTCATCCACCACCTCAAGCTCATTCTATCAGAGGATAGCAGAACAATAGGCTACCACAATGAGGTTTGATACTACTGCAGTAGAGAAAAAAACTACATTTAAAAGAAATGCTCATGGGCCCAGGGGACCAACAAGATCAAGGAGGTAGAAAAACTCGATTGACAAACTGCATTCCCTGACATGGGTCCTGTCACCTTTTAATGACCTTTTCCAGGGCATTGACAAAGAATAGGTTGCTTGATCACAAGTTAGAAGAAAGCCCTTGTTTTGAATTGGCATCAGGTGCCCATTGTTTCAGTTAGAGTGCCCTGTGGTCAGTAACCAAATATGTAATCAGCCTATTAGAAAGGCAAACTGAATCAACCACCACCTATATCATATGCAGTCTTAAAGCTCCCAAGTCTGAAGTTCTGTAAAACAGAAACCATGTAGTTCCTCAGCTGTCCTAATAGGAGATAATTGTTAGAATCTCTTACTGCCCTGAAGTCCTAGCTCTTATTGCCTTGGAAACTGAAGTCAAGGTGACCACATGCCTGCAAACCACCTATGTTACCGTATAAACCCTCTTAAAGCTGATGTAGACTTTTCCATGCCTGATATCTTTGAATTATTCTGAATTCCCTAAAAGCAAGGCAACATGTTTTGCTAGCCAATGTCATGGTGGAAAATCACAGGAATGCAAATCCTATATATCTCTATATCGTGGTTTTACATGTTGGACTTTTTGTCAGGCCTGGCCCAATCCCTAATAATGATCTTGATTGACCATATTGATGAAGAGTTTTCTCTCATCGGTCAGCTTTTTTCCCAAATTTTTAAGATTTATGCCCTGGCTGATATATTGGAGACCTTCACCAACAAAGTAGTGTATTTAAGCCATCACATCCCCTGATTCAGATTCCAGCACTTTAAACTTCCATCAATTGTGAACCACACATCAACTTTAATGGCATGTATGTAGAGCCACATATCTAGCACAAATCTGTGGAAGGTCCTCTGGACTCGTATCTACTCTAGGATGGGAGGGAAAGTGAAGGTAATAAGACCTAGCCGACTGAACAGCTCTCAACCACTGCGTACACAAAGGGGAAGGAAGAGGTAAAAGACATCAAGAAGCAGAGGCTGAGGATGAACACCTATTATTATTATTATTATTAAACAGGATTTATATAGCGCCAACATATTACGCAGAGCTGTACATTAAATAGGCATTGCAAATGACAGACTAATACAGACAGTGATACAGGAGGAGAGGACCCTGCCCCGAAGAGCTTACAATCTAGTAGGTGGGAGCACAGGAGCTTAAATTTGATTCTGAGGTGAAATGGAAGCCAATGGAGAGAACTACAAAGAGATGCAGCGGAAGAGGAGCGGAGGGAAGGATGGATGAGTCTGGCTGCAGCATTCATAATAGATTGTAGAGGAGAGAGCCACCTATGATGGCTTGTGCTTGCATGCTAATTTTGCTTCATTCCTACTAAAAAAATGAGGGATGTCATCATGCCCTGCTCTTTTCCTACTGTGCAATATCAAATGATATAAATCCTGCTTTTACCTCTAATTATTTTTGTGACTTTCCTCCTAGGGTTTGAAGGAATCCTGTCCAAACCACCTGCAATAAATCCTCAAAGATTAGAATACAAGAAAACTACAATGCAATAAGACCTCTTCCCAGCTGGTCCTCTTCACTCATGGAGGACTGTTGCCATCAGGGAGCCCAAACTAGTAGTAACAAATCAAAATTGCTCCTGTGCCACGTGCCAAATATCGAAAACGACTATGCTGTACATGTGCAGTTCACAATCTAAAAGTAATTGGTGGGCCACATGCGATGCATCAATTGGAAGCAGCGCTACAACACCACTAGAAGAAGAGAGTATTGAACCTAGGAAAGAGGAACCTCACACTAAGAATGCTGCCAAGACTCCACATCAGACTTCTACACCCATGCACACTGACTGCATAACAGGGTATACACCTTCCAGAAATTTTATCCCGAAGTATCCTCCACTTGTTAGAACATGAACCTGAGCAGAAAGGTAGGAGTGATTCATAAAGTTAGGAATGGTCTGGAGGGAGAACGGAGAGGTAAAAGTTAGGGGAAAGTGCAGAGGGCCTTTTTGTTACCTAATTAAGGGTGTTCCTAGCACTTTGTGGGGTGGAGCATCCCATTGTGCCCATGCACACAAACAGGATGGAGGACATACCGTGAATCACTTTGCACCTAACTGTATGGTTTCAGTGTCCAGCGGCATCTCAACCTCCTTGCGCTGCTGTCTATTTGCAGATGCCCAGGAAAGTGGACAACTCCACTTAGCACAGCCAATAGGAAACCTGGTCAGGGACTCCGATGTGAAGGGGTACTCTAACATAAAAAGGGGGCTTTGATGTAGGATAAAAGTCTGAGGGGGAAGGTAAAGGTGGGGAACTCTGATGAAAAAGGGGAAGGTCTATTGTAAAGTACGGAGTCTGATATAATGGGGGGACTCTATATTTGCACTTGGTTATCATGAAAATACACATCAGGCAGGTGACAACAATTATTCTTCCTCTTTTTCTATGATGGGTTGTGGCTTCCAGGGCTGGGAAAAAGTACTTGCCTATTAGATCGGACCTATACACTTGCTGCTCAATAGAACCTTAAGAAGCCACAGATCTGGCACGTGTACCTCCCATTACACCCTTCATACAGTTAGGTCCATAAATATTTGGACAGAGACAACTTTTTTCTAATTTTGTTTCTGTACATTACCACAATTAATTTTAAATAAAACAACTCAGATGCAGTTGAACTGCAGACTTTCAGCTTTAATTCAGTGGGTTGAACAAAAAGATTGCATAAAATGCGAGGAACTAAATCCTTTTTTTACACAATTGCTTTATGTCAGGGGCTCAAGAGTAATTGGACAAATTAAAAAGCTAAAATAAAATGTTCATTTCTAATACTTGGTTGTAAACTGTAACGCTAGCGGGTGTGGACCCACTGTGCCACTGACTGGGTATGCTCCAGAGGGGCGTAACTAAGCCGCTACCAGGTCTTCACTAGAGCCTCTGATGTTGAGGATAGGCTTGGGCCACAGGGTAGCTTCCAGGTGCCACTCCAGAGCAATCCCCGGGTCAGTGGCAGCTGACCACAGGAGTCAGGGTACTTGGTGCAAAGCACCGAGGGGCTTGCGTGGCCAAGAAGGTATAGGAGAGGTAGTAATAAACAAAGTCCGTGAACAAGATCTGAGGTCAAAGTCAGGCGGCAATCAGGCAGAAGTCCATACACAAAATCCGAGGTCAGGGTCAGGCGGCAAACAGGCAAGTCCAAGGGTTAATAAGCAAGATCCGGTACACAGAAAGGCAGAAAGAAGAAGCACCTTTGCACTTGGAGTTAGACAAGCAAACACCATGAGATTGCTCAGGCCACTAACTGTAGTGGGAAGTGCCTTTAAATACTAGGAGAGCTCCAGCCATAGGCTGTAGAAACAGCGGGCGTGAATGTGTTGCCTCATGGATGAAGACAGATACACCCAGGCCAGCTCAAACACCAGTGCAAGTCTCCAGCAGGAAGGAAACTCTGGCATGGAACACAGGTACTGAGGTATTCTACCTGAAAGATAGGACCCGGCGCCCGTGCCTGCAATTAGGAGCAGCGGCGCCAGCACGACCCGCAGGGCTAACACAAACCCTTTGCTGGCAATGACAGCCTGTATTCTTGAGCTCATGGACATCACCAGATGCCGGGTTTCCTCATTTTAATGCTCTGCCAGGCCTTTACTGCAGCGCCTTTCAGTTGCTGTGTGTTTGTGGCCTTTTCTGTCCGAAGTTTAGTCTTCAACAAGTGAAATGCTCAATTGGGTTCAGGTCAGGTGACTGACTTGGCCATTCAAGAATATTCAACTTCTTTGCTTTAATAAACTCCTGGGTTGGACATATGCTAACTGGTCCAATTAACTTTTAGGTGCAGGTACTCGAGTCTTGAAAGATTTTATTGCCTGGTTCTTCATTTGGGACACTTTGCATTGGGGAAGGAATACCCTGGCTAACTGGTTATTGAAGGTGATCCCCATATACTCCATCACCTGAGTAAGGAACAGATGACTCTTTGAATGTTTTACTACTCATCTAAACTGAGCAAAGGTGTCTAGGTCTAAACTCTGTGTTTCTCCAACTGGATCCTAAACTTTGTCATGACTAAAACATCATTAAGATAATGAAACAGGCTCAGTACCCAAAGAGCGAGAAAAGCTATCAACGTGACAAAGCTTTCGGTAAATGTTCTGTGAGCGATGGCAGCAGACAAGCAAACTGAGGATGAAGGCGGAAGAAGACTGCAAGGCAAAGATAAACCTGTCAACTGGCTGCTATTAGGATATAGGTAGGCAGAACCCTAACCCTAACCCTAATCAATTACTTCTGCAAGATCTAATGTGAACAAAAGCATTTAGATCCTTGAGGTTCAGTAGTATATGGGAATCCCTAGGGCCCTTTGTACCAGAAAGAGTTTAGAATAAAAAATGATGCCTTGTTCACTGGAATGCCTTGGGACTGGAATGACTGCTTGAGCTCATAGTAATTCTTGAACATAAGATCAAAGAACCTGTAATTTCTTTGCATCCACCGGTGTACCTTGACTTTGGAGGGTCTAACAGGTAACCATTGAAAACAATCAAGACCACCCAGGAATCTGACATTTTGTCTTTTGCCTTGGAACCATCGGTCCAAAATAGACTACTAACTAGTTGTTCACCTAAAGGGCTTCCAGATGGAGAGGGGGCTCTGCAGTAAAACATCTCTTGGCCCCCAACATTTTTTAGAGGAATGATGTGCTGGACTAGGTGATGACAGATGTTTGGACTTTCTGGTGTGCTTTCTGGGGCTTTTATCCTTATAACAGAAAAGCATACTTTAACTGTAAGGAACTTACCTGTCCTGCGAACCCGCGGCGTCCCTGGGGATCCCAGCCGCAGAGGGAGACGCCGCTGTAGCAGGCAGCATGGCCGAGGCTGCTGCCCTGCTCGCAGCGTGTCTCTCTCTGCAGGCAGAGGGATCCGTCCTGGCCAAACTACTGTTCAGCCAGGCGGCATCCCTTGCATCTCTATGGACGTGGTTACAGAAACTCCTGTTCTCAGCACTCCTTTGGATGTGCAAAGTAGTGCATGTCCTAGGGGTGCTGTGGGAAGAGGTGTGCTCGCTACCATGCGTGCCTCTTGTACCCCCCAAGGGCGTGGCACTCGGCTGCCTCGCCGCGGGGCGGGACATAGTTAGTTTGAATTCCCTGAGGCCAATCGGCCGCAGGGGATTCAGTTACTCTCCAATCAAATGGCGCCAGGTGGCGCAAGGTTATTGGTCACTCTGGCCATTTAAGGAGAGCCTGTCCTGTACACCATTGCCCACTATAAGCCTCTGTGAACACAGTGTGCTTGGGTGCGTCCCTGTGTTGGTTTATGCTAATCCCGTTTGTCATTTCCATAGTGACCTGGTCTGAACCTGACTCTTGCTTGAACTCTGCCTGCCCTGACCTCGAATTGTTAATGACCATTCTTGTCTGCTGCCTGCCCTGACCTCGGATTGTTCCTGACCTGTCTTTGCCTTACCCTCCTGTACTTTGCTTATCGAACTTAACCGTTGTCGTGTTTTATGACAGTAATAAAACGTAATAAAAGGATATCTGGAGTTGGTTGTGGTTTGTGTGCCCAGGCGCATTACATTAACATTCCTAAACAGATGACGGCTAACTTACCCATTCAAATGTACCCCTACCTTTGCCGAAACCATTGTGCCTGAGATAGAGGAGTGGGTGAGCTGGTAGATAAAGAGAAAAAACAGAACATTTTCTGTAGAATTGGGAAGTAGGACATTACTAGTACAAGTGCATTCAAAATGTGTTGAGACCACTGTGGACAAAGCTTAAGATTTGAATCAGGAGAGTGCAGCTCTAAAAAGCAAATTTAATGATGACCTAACAAAGGTCTCAAGGATGTAAGTGGAGGTAGGATGTGTGCTGCTATAACTTCCCATTGGTGGAAAGATGTGAGTGTGATTAACTCTAATAAAATAGAAAAAAATAGAACTTTAATAGTAACAGGACAGGTTAAATTACACAATTGAAAGGCCAGGTCTGTGGTCTCAAGATGGCAGCTCTGGCTGATTTACTTAAGATGGGTTTTTAGAGATGAAATAAATAAGATCTCCACCCCAGCTCTACTCAATAGGTGGAAGCAAGTGCACAGGAAAGGTAAATTTAATTGCATCAAATGTTTTTGCTGTCATAGACTGGGACACAAAGTTCGAGAGTGGCATATTGTGAAGATTGTCCAGCAGCAGGTCAGTGTTTCCAGGACAAGATGGAGAGAGAAGGAAGTGTGTTTCTACCACTGGAATAGCAGGCCTGTGGAAGTATAATGTGATAAATGTGGACATCCTACAATAATATAACCCCAGAACTGAGCAAACAGATAACTAAAAAGTATATTTGCATAGCTAATATGAAATCATTTAGTTGGAGTTTAGTTATAGTTTTAACTCTAATGTTTAGACCTGCATTGATATAGAAATGGACTGATCTGGCAGAATTATCTAATTTCCAAGTGTAATAGGAAATGTGTAGTTTGATAGTGTATAGTGTGATAGTGAACTCTCTAGAAGTTGGTTACCAGGAATACCACATTGTATTATGACTGGGCAGCCTCTGCTGGTTGGATACCAGGATTGTTACCAAATATTGTAAGATGTTACCCTTTAGTGGTTGAATATTAGGATTGCCAGTATATGTAATGATAGTGAGCAAATTAGGATTGCTGGTGTTTGTAGTGTGATAGCAACCTATTGTCTGAAGGTTGGCCTGTGAGTGTATATTGTGTGTTAATGTCTTCTTGTAATTGAATGCCAGGACTATCATTGTTCGTAATGGAAAGGCACCCACTGTTGTGCAAAAGCCAGGACTGTGAGAGTTTGTTGTATGGGGGTGCACAGGATTATCAGTTTGTATTATGAGTAGGCAACCAACGGGAAAGGTACTAAAGGGCAGATATGTGCCATGCAGGTGGCTGATCTCAGTGCTATAAATCCAGGGATTGCAGTGTGGCTGTTCCAGCAGGCCATCCCGGGATTTCCCCACTGCTGGAGTCCAGGTCCTCTCTCTCTCTCTCTCTCTCTCTTTTAGTGTGCCCTCTAGCTTCTTGAATCCATAATTGTCAGTGAGTAGTGTGGGAGGGCAACATCTGTGTGGAGGCCTTAAAAGTACCTAAACTCACTATACATAAAGGAGTAGACAGCCTTTATGGAAGGTAAAAATTCTGTTTTTTTTTTTTAAAAAACGGTGCAGCACCGCCCTCTTATTCTCGGCCGCCTAGGCGGTTGAGAATAAATGGGAGCGGAAACCCTCCCGGGATACCTATGTCATGCGTACTGGGTGGCTCTTGGGCGCTCCTTCATCCTAATGACAGAAGGGTGGGGGATATTAGGCTGTGTCCACATGGAGTATGATGCTCTGTGGACACTTCCAAATTGCCTTTGTCCTAGCCATTATTAATAATTTCATAAGTACAGGTTTTATGAATTACCACCCCCAGATTTCTAATCACCACAGAATAAGGCGTTCACAGAGACCAAACTAGGCATGTCTGGGACTTATGGTTCACCAAAATAGGCTAAATATGTTTTCCAGGCTTTCCTAAGGCCTAGCAGAATAGTTCTTGGTCTCAAAATGCTCCCCATTATGATCCAGCTACAAATCATCCGACTACTACTTTATACAGAATGGTATATTGAAAATATAAAGATTATTAATAAATGGGTTTCAGAATACATCTGAGTTCAGTCAGAGGTCACTCTGCTAGCGTTATCTGAGTTTTATGACCCCTGAAGACAGAAAACTCCAACTTTTACAATGGGTGCTGTAAACCAGAGAGTCTGGAAGGATGCTGGTTGTCAGATTCAGAAATATCTGATAAGAGGGAAATATATAACCCTGGTCTGTTATACTTTTAAACAAAGACCCAAAAGGGAGACTGTTGCTTTTACTTCTTTACATTTAAGGGGATATCCGACATTAATGTTATACCCAGTATCACAATGCATGCTCCCTAACCCTGTGTATAATGGGAAGGTATGTTAGCGCTGAGAGGAAGCACTTCTCTATGTATATGCAGGAGTCAGCTTCTCCCAGCTCCACCAATGAAGAGGCTGAAGACTCCAAAGCTGAAACAAGACTGGATGAAGATACTATGATGGAGAGTGTGAGGATGGCAGAGCTGGAGGGGATCACTGTGGATGGCAAGTGTCACATGATGAAAATATGCAAACTTTACACTATATGACAAAAGCTCACCCATATGCACAGAATTTATTTCCATTTTATTGCAGTTTTATTACAACAAACCTCACCATTCTTACACCGTATTCTTTATCAATCATTATAGTATATATAGTCAATTATATTCCTAAGAAACCCCAAATCATTGCTCTAGAGCTGGATAATTATGGGGAGCACTTTCCCCCTATGACATCCCCACTACCACCAAATGTTATCAGAAATATTATACAATAGCAATTTGCTTTAGTGTGTTGTGAGAGGGCGCCATCTAGTGGTTGGAGGTGACAAATACTAGTATGTAGTTATTTCTGGTGGTTATTGTTCGTCAGAGCGCATTGTGGAAGAGCGCCCCCTGGTGTGTGGAGACAATTATGTCAGAATACATGAAGTATCAGGCAGAGATCATTCCGCCTGGATGAATATAGTGGCGGTTTCACGTTAGACTAAAAGCAGCTCAGCACCGTACGATCAGGTAAGTGACACTGACCATCAATGTGGAATGTCATTTCTCTCAAAATTGTGTGGTCTGTAATTTATATTTACACAGAACCAGGGAGGTGTATTACTGTTGTGAAAGATATGTGGTTATTACTACGCTGACAAGTGTGGCGGTAATACAATGATTATGACTAAAATGTGGCAGTACTTTTTATATTCTGATATGAAATATGGGCTATCAATACTCTTCTGACAGAAATGTGGGTAAATTATCATAATTCTGATAGAAATATGGGGGGAAAATGTGGGGGCATCATTTCTATTCTGACAAATGTGGGGTAATGATTGCAATTCTGACAGAAATGTGGGCATAGAATTGAAATTATGACTACCTATGTTAGGAGGTATTATTACTTTTCTGAGGGTAATATTGGTATAGGGGATAGGGTTAGGGGTTAGGGTTAGGGGGTTAGGGTCAAGGTAGGGTTAGGGTTAGGTTAGGGTTAGGGGGTTAGGGGTTAGGGTTAGGGTTGGGGTCAAGGTAGGGTTACGTTAGGGTTAGGGTGTTAGGGTTAGGGTTAGAGTTAGGGTTAAGGGGTTAGGGGGTTAGGGTTAGGGGTTAGGGTTAGGGTTGGGGTTGTGGTTAGGGTTAGGGGTTAGGGGTTAGGGTTGGGGTTAGGGGTTAGGGTTAGGGTTTTGGGGTTAGGGGATTAGGGTTAGAGTTGGGGTTAGGG
>NC_092859.1:0-7189 GCF_032062135.1 Pyxicephalus adspersus
CCTAACCCTAACACCAACCTAACCTAAAACCTCTGACCCCTAAATGCTTTAACCCTAACCCCAAATGAAGCCTAACCCCCTTACCCAATCCTTTACCACTAACCCTCTAACCCCATTTCACTAACCCTTAAAACAAACCATAAATCTAAACTTTTAACTTAACCTTAACATCAACCCTAACCCCAACCTTTACTCTGTAACTTAACCCCTGTCCCGCAAATCTTTTCACCCTAAAACATAATTTTCCTCCTATGCCTTACTCTTTTATTAGCATTTCCTGTCCTGTAAGCAGTAGAGGCCACTAGCACTCATTTACAGGTAAGAACTTTATAACCTGGAAATCATTTTCTACAGAACCAACAATGACAGACCTGTGCATCAAACGCCAAAGGGCTCGTTCCCCACTGCACACTTTTTGTAAAATAAAAGTAATGCCCCCCCCCCCCAATTCTGAGTAAAAATAACAACCCTACATAACTATGTAAGCATACATATCTGTCAAACTTGCAAAAAACAATAAAACACCCACATTCTGTCACTATTGCAACAATTGCACAACATTGCTGTCAGAATATTACTAACAACCACACTTTTATGTTAGAATCTCAATAAATCCAAACATTTTTAGTCAGGAGAACAATCATGAGCCCGCATTTCGTAAGAAAACAATTTTGTCACATTTGTAATAATTCATTTTCAGTCAGAATTTTACTAACACTACAACATTTCTGTCAGGGTCTAAATAGTTTCCGTGTTCCCCCTACGTTTTGGTCAGGGTAGCAATTAGTCGCCACCATTTGTGGTCACTTACCTCAGCTTAAGCTATTGCACTGTTTCTCTTACGCGAACCCGGGACTATTTTTAAGCGGAGTGATCTCTACCTGCCAGGACCTGTCTTCTGGCAGTACTAGCCTCCACACACCAGGGGTCCTCTTCCACATAGCAAACTGACTTCTGGACTCCCAACCATCTTGGAGCTCTCGTTCATGCTGGTAGATTTTACCTCCAACCACAAGAGGCCGCCGAGTCGCAATACGCAGCGGTAATCCCGATATTCAACCACTAGATGGCGCCTTCTCATAACGCACACTGACAATCTTTGTATCCGACCAGCAGATGGTGCCCTCTTACAAAACAAAACAGCAAATATGGATAGATGGCGCTATCTCTTAATATTCCCCGGAAATCCGTTTATCCAAACACCAGGGGGTTCCGTCTAACAATATAAACTGTCAGTTCTGGCATTCAAACACCGGAGGGCGTCCTCTCACACACTAGCAATTCTGGTATTCAAACACCAGATGGCAATCTCTTAATACACATTGACAATCCTGATATGAAACCACCAGTGAGCGCCCTCACACAATACATATTGGCAGTTCTAGTATCTAACCACTAGAGGGCTCGCTCACAGTTGGATAGCTGCCCCTATTTTGGTAATTTCCCTAACACTGAAGCCTCATGTTACACTGAGTCGGATTCATCAAGCCCAATCGGAAGCTCGCTCGCGCTCACATAATCGCGATCCGGATTCGGACGCCAAAAACCTATTTATCAACCAAATTTTTGCAGGTGAGAATACGCTGGCGTATATATATATATATATATATATATCCCTATATATAAATAAATACATGTATAGATATCTATGATAAATATTTAAATACATATTATTATAGTCTAAAAATCTGAAAATAGATATATATTTATAAATATATATGTATTTTCATATTTTAATCTATAATTCTATGTATTCATATATAATTATATATATATATATATATATGTTGATGAATGGATGAACAGGGGTAACCCTGATGACAGCTCAAGCATCATCAGGTATCCACTTTGCTCAGCCAATCACGGAGCACTAAAGCTGAATAGGGTGACTTGTACTCATGTAACCCCTAGTGCCTGTGGATCCCACACTGTCAGTAGTCCTGCAGCGGTGCCTATGAATGAATGCAGCTTTAGGAATCATCCTGTCAGTGTGGCATAATCTGTACAAAATAAACCATAAACACACACGTATTAAAAAAAATCCTTTACCATTAAATCCTCCTCTACTTTTTTTTTTCCTGAATAGCTGTTTACTGGTGTACAAATCTAAAGTATCAGATCAATAAATAGTTATAGAATGTCAAACTGAAAAAACCAACAGCCAAATTTCACAGTCTGCGCACGCCAAATTGCATGTTAATATTTAGTACCTATGCACATAATAAGGAGTATATATAAGAATGTTGTCTAACTTATTTCTTTGTCTACATTTTGTTTTGTTTTTTTTGCAAGGAGGGGCTGTTGTTTTGTTTGTTAGCCCAATCCATGTTGCTGCATTTGATATTTTGCTTACCATTTAGCACAATAGCTGCTTTTGTTTTTTTAAACTTTAAATGTTTCACTATCCATTTTGCAGTTAAGAAGTCAATGTTAGTGTTAATGCTATGTTATTGCGTTTGTGGCCATATTTTTTCATTTCAATATTATGTCTATATTACCACCTTTATATGTTTGTCCATCATAAATATTTTCTAATCCAGTTTCCACCCTTGATAGGTCAAAATTGCATATTGGTTTGATAAGTATTTTTGGAATGCAATATTTGTTGGGCCATTTTTGAACTAATTTGGCTTTATATGAAAGTGTGGGATTACATGTGTTTTTTTTATTTTGTCATGTAAATTTAGTAGTGTCTGTGTGGTCTCTATGTTTTAAAGTGACCTTTTAGCAAATAGGTTTATTTTGAATAACGTTTTTTGAAAAATTGTGTAGTTTGTTTTTTGGGGTTTGTTTTTATGTAATTTCCTTTACAATGTCCCAGGACCTACAATTTAAAATGTCATTTATGCTTGTTTTTAAGCAGTTCCCTTCTATGATTTATTTGAAAGGCTAAAAACAGCACAATTGGCTCAATAAATCTCATATGCGCAGCGAGCTTACGCACACTTGCTTGCAACATTTTAAAAATTTATACGCTGGGTTAAAGCTGGAAAACACTGAAAAACGTGGGAAAACACGGTAAACGCTTCTACTGACTTCAATGGGACGTTTTCCCCCACTTTCCCGTGGTTTTATGGAGTTAAAATGCAAATGTGTTGAAAACGCGCAAAAAAGTGGGAAAAGGCAAGCTTTAAAATGCCAATAAAAGTGCATAAAAACGCAAATAAACGCAATAGGAACGTTTCCATGCATTTATAAAAACGTCAGTGTAGACCCAGCCTAAGGCAATAATAGCTTAGAATTGATTAATTGCAATGGTTGGGCATGTTATAGGGAGATAAGAGAGACTGTTATATATCTATGACTACTGTCAGAGGGTGAAGCTTTGGCATTGCTTATGGTGTTTTAGTGTTACTGTAACCTCAAGGTGTTATAGAATGATGAACTAGGTGTTAAAGAACAATGGGGAGATTTGCTGTAAGTCAGGCAAGTCTAAAGTCCGGCCCAGGGGCCAATTGCGGCCCGTGTTCAGATTTCCACTGGCCCTCAGCCTCTGTCATAAAATCAATAATATGCGGCCCACCAGCACTGTTGACCACAGTATAAAACACACGCGTACAAAAAAGCTATTTTATATTTCAGTGAGTGAGTTGAGTTTGAGTTGATCAACCACCTTGCAATTATCGGTGCCCTACTCGTCGGGCATAATTGGCAGGACAGGAGTCCCCATGTGTGCACAGGGAATCCCCTATGTCATTATAGTGGGCGTAAGCTGTGCAGGACCCGCACTGACCACACCCACTCTGATTCCAAGAACGTGCTCTGCACGGAGCCCGCACTGACACTGGACTCAGGGAATCCCTCAGTTCACTCTTGTGGGCGTGTTCTATCAGTTGAAAAATTTTCCAGAGAAGGATCGTCATTCCGGTAAGTTTTTCTTTTTATGTGTATATTGTTTGTTTTGCTTCATGTGCACTTATGTATGTACATACATGCATATATATATATATATATATATATATATATGTATGCATTTATGTGTGTTCATACACATATAAAAGAGAAATTATAGGAAAAAATATGCAAAGAGGATCTTTTTAGGCATATTGCTTAACATGCTTCAAATTGAAATCGAATTAAAAAAAAAAAAAAAGATTGCAGGAGCTTCTCTATTGGGAGTTCATCTGTAGTTCCGCTGCGATCCCCGGGCACTAGAGGTTTATTAACCTATTACGCTTTATTAACCAGTGGATTCTCAGGGCTGCATTCAGTCTTGCAGCCCTGGGAATCCTCTGTGAGCTTTCCTCAGCCAATCAGAGGGCACTAGAGGTTTTGAATGGGGAGACTTGTCCTTATTTACCCTCCAGTGCCGGGGATCGCACACAGGATCACACATGGGATTTGCTGGGGAAAGCTTTCCTCAGCCAATCAGAGGGCCATAGAGGTTTTGAATGGGGAGACTTGTCCCTATTTAACCTCCAGTGCCGAGGATAGCACACAGGATTCCCAGGGCTGCAAGACTGAATGCAGCCCTGAGAATCCACTGCGATCCCGGGGCACTAGACGTTAATTAACCTCTAGTGCCTGGGGATCGCAGTGGAACTGCAGATGAAATCTCAATAGAGAAACTCCATTGAGAGTTTATCTGCAGTTCCACTGCGATCCCCAGCACAAAGTGTATTTGTCCCTGCAAGTTTTAGATACTAGTACTATTTGTTTTATGTAAACACCTAAATAATGCATACAATTTGGTATTTAATAAGCAAAATTAAGTGGAGCAACAACAGAACATCCGTTCATTTCTAAGAGTGCAAGACACTGCTTGTGAGCTTGGCAATCATTGTGGTTTGATGTTGTGCTTGGCAACCTGGATCTGGACCTGGACCTCCTTCCATCACCATCAGGTGTGTTAGAATGTGTATGCAACTCAGCTGGACAACTAATTGACAACCAGTTTGTACAGCAAGTGGAAGTGTGTTTGTATACAATAGTGCTAAGATCAGGCAGCACAGCACAATGACAACAAACCTATAACACTACTACAAATGAACACAGGAGTTGTGTGGCAGCAAATCAACATCAGTGCAAACGTCGGACTAAGAAAACTAAAACAAAAAAAAAAACAAAGAAATAAAAACCGTGACAATTTATTCATTAAAGGATTGTTTACATAATACATTCAAATACCAATAGGACAATGGGACAATGGGACTTTGAGAATGGGAAAAAGGCAACAAGGGGGACAAGTAGAAGTTTGGTGTGGAAACCATGCAGATATTTGTACTCAATATTTGTGGAAAAAAAATCAACAAAACATTGCTGAAGAATTGCTAAACAACAGAAACTGGCATTACAAACCAAGCACAAATACATTGCAGCAACAGATGAAGCTAACAATCATGAGGATTACAAAGTCACATCAATGCATAACATCCAAGCAAACTTACTTAATTAACCCCCCCCCCCCCAAAAAAAAAAAACAATCCAGATAAAATAGTACATATAATACATTTAAATGTATTTTGATATACACACACAAGTGAAATCACTAAATGTTCCTTAATAATACATGTATTATAACATGTTTGCCTAAAATCCTTTACTAAAATATTTGATTTCTCTAAAGTCAAACTAGAATTAAATTTTAATCAGGTCACAAATGTTTGTTCATATATTTTTTTACACTCATACTATTGTGTGATGACAGATTTGAAAGTGCCACTAAGTATATATCCAGCTTGATAGAAATTAGTTTGCAGTGTTGCAACCAAAAGAAAAAGTAACAAGAAGTGCAACAAATGTAACTATAAATGAAGCAAGTTTGTGATTGAGTAGAATGTAACATAAAAAAGTAACACTTACACAAAAAAAACATCAAGCATAAGGATTCAAACTGACCTGTAAAATGGACTGGAGATGTGCACAGAAAAGGGCGCAGGTGTGCGCTAATCAATTGCTATCACCTCACCATTGAGTTTAACATCTCCTTCTGAATCCCGCAGCTGAAAATTATTCGCCTTAATTGCCGTATTCAAAATCTTTGCTCATTTTAGCAGGAAACCGGCAAGCGAGTTCACTAGGCCCCAGGCCCCACTCGCAGTAATAGAACTTGACGACTGGTGTGTTTTTACGCACGGCGAGCGTATGCGAATTTGGTTGATAAAATAAGGCCTTAAATTTATCCCCCCTATACATCTCTTCAGTTCTGCTAATCTCTCCCCATAGCTGAGCTCCACCATTTCTTTTATAAGTTTAGGTATATAAATGTCATCTCAGACACAGATACTACTTTTGGTTCCTCTATATTACATTTAGCATTGAAGAAACATTAAGGAAATAAAGTAGACTAACAGGTTAACCTGCAGGCATGTTTATGCTTGAATTGAAATCTGATGCTATTTTCTGATTCTAGTTAATGTTGTTTGAAATTTGATAAAAGGAAAAACAAATCCCATAAAGCGAATCTGAATAATTTTTTAATAATTTCTTTTATTCTTGCTACGTTCCATAGGTGGCCTGACTGGAGAAACTCCAGGAAAAGGGAAGATGGTTGTCATACCTACCTATAATTTTCCTTTCCTGGCAACCCCTCCTGACAGCACAGTTCCCACCCTTTCTATTTTGTTCCTGTCGTAAGGCCTGCTTACGGAAACCAGGTAAGGCATTTTTAACTAAGATAGGTGGTCCTGGGGGGGTCAAAAATTGACCCATAGATGCACTATCAGGAGGAGTTGCCAGGAAAGGAAAATTGGGGGTAAGTATGACAGTCTGTCACATGTATGCACAAATGGAGCAACAGCTCCTAGGTGAATACTGCTGTGACAGATGTGAGCAAGTCGCCTTTCTGGTATCTCGCATTGGGGAGCTGGAGAAGCTCATTGCAACACTGAAAACACTGGATCACCTTGAGAGGGGTCTCCTGCTCACTGGCAACTCTAGCTGTCACTGCTACCCCTAACAGCCGGGAGAGCAGCACATCTAGTAGCGGCGGGGAGGGAAACGGAGGAAGGCAATGACAATTGGTAGTCATAGGGGATTCTATCATCAGGAGAACTGATAGAATAGTTTGTCGCCTGGATTCCTTCAACTGAATGGTTTGCCGTCTCCCTGGTGCCAGGGTTTGGCATGTGGTGGACCGAGTGGACAAATTACTGGGAGGGGCTGGACAGGACCCAGCTATCTTGGTCCATGTTGGAACCAATGACAATATAGATGGAAGATGGAGGATCCTTAAAAATCAGTTTAGGGA
>NC_092859.1:9953-46177 GCF_032062135.1 Pyxicephalus adspersus
GAAGGACAACTAAACTAATAAAAGGAATGGAGGAGCTCAGCTATGAGGAGAGATTAGCTGAACTGAATCTATTCTCCCTTGAGAAGAGATGTATAAGGGGGGATATGATCACCCTGTGTAAATATATGAACGGTCCATATAGAGAACTCTCTTCCCCATTATTCACTGTAATGTCATTACAAAGCACAAGGGGGCGCTCTTTGCATCTGGAGAAAAAGAAGTTTAAGCTCCGGATAAGGAAGGGATTCTTCACTGTAAGGTGTGAATGTGGAATCGGCTCCCTCAGGAAGTAGTTTCAGCAACTATGACTTGGGAAGCCTTTAGAAGAGGATATCCAGCAAGTAATGGGAGGAAATTAAAGTTTGATTTCTCAAAGGAACATACATCAGCAGTTTCCTTGCCCCAGCTGGGCTACTCATGAGAACTGTTTTGATTCCAGGGGAATTAGATTCTGTGAATCTTTTCCTCTCCATTGGCATGGGTCTCAAGCAACCTTCCAAAGGGCCTCCAAGGCCAGGGTTGCACAAGCAGATATCAGGAACTCTGCAGCTTTAAATGTCACCTCCTGGTGGCACTGTGGTTTAGCACGCCTTACATGTGCTTCCACTGGCAACCAGCAGGTGGCTTGCTGCAGAGTCACCTACCTATTTGGCAATATCTGAGGTCCTTTTGTCCTTATATACATTTGCAAAGCTTAGGAAGTGATGCCAGGTCCCTTGGAAGAGCAAGACATTGGGTTCTATCCCAAGCTTTTCCTGGGCCAGAAGGCTATAGGGACTTTTCACCCAGTATTAGGGTATCTAAGAGATACAAATTTGTAATTCATATTCAAGACAGTCTTCAGATCATTCTATTAGTGCTCAGGCTGGCTGATTGGATGTTTTTAATCAATTTAGCTGATGCTTATCTACATTCCAGTTGTGCCACATCATCAGAGGTATCTTTCTCCTAAGTGTTTGTAACAGTATATATACAAAGGAAGTGATAGAGACAAAGAGGGGTTTTACCATGTATTCCAAAATTCAAGTAACATAACAGATTTATGTAAACAGAATTACTGCACACCATTTTAGATGGTATGGTCCCTGTGCTATAATTTGGAGTGTGTTTTTTGTGATATTAAGCTAAACAACAAATTCCTAAATTCTACTCATTCCAAAGTTCTCAAAGAAGGTAGGGTACTTGAAGTGCTTCAAAGGAATGTATTTTCTCTCAATTCCTGACAGGTTTCACCTTATTAGGCTTTCTCCCACTCCCGCTCAAGTTTTGGATTTTTTACAATCTGACTTAGACAAGGGGTTTAGCTTTGATACAATTAAAGTTAAACATATTCCAGATATAAACATGGACATAGTTGGTCCAGAGGAAGGCCAAAAAAAACCCCGGGTTCAATTTGCTCCAATGGAAAAAAAATTCCTTCCTGATTCCATGAGGCAATCGGATGTTCCCTGGATCAGCAGTCTCTGTTATCTTTATTTTAAAGCTTTAATCCCCAGTTATATTCTGTGCTTCTAGAAATCATCCAGCTTTTTCCTAAAGCAATCTATAGTAGTTGCTGAAACTCCTTCCTGAGGGAGCCGATTCCACATTATCACAGACCTTACAGTGAAGAATCCCGTCCTTATCTGGAGATAAAACTTCTTTTCCTCCAGACGCAAAGAGAGCCCCCTTGTGCTTTGTAATGATCTCAAAGTGAATAATGGGGAAGAGAGTTCTCTATATGGACCGTTTATATATTTATACAGGGTGATCATATCCCCCCTTATACGTCTCTTCTCAAGGGAAAATAAATTAATTGAAGTATCTTCAATGACTGGAAAACAATATTCTTACATCAGCCAGGCGAACCTTAGAGGTTCAGTCTCTTTCAGTCAGAGAACCTTACATTTCATCAGATATAGTCCATCTGCATCCTTCTCTAGATTTTCTACTGAAAGATGAATTAGTCTTCCATCTAAACTGGGAATTAGTACTACCACCAATGGATACACCATCCACTGAATCACAAAAGGAGGAGGCAGACTTTAAGCTGCAAAAGTTTCTACAGAGACAATCTGCAAAGCAGCCAGCTGGAGGTCACCTAATATTTTCATTTGGCACTATAGATTGACTGTTATCTTGGGTTCAGGATCTTTTTTCAGTTCCACTGTATTACAATCAGCATTGACAAAGCATTCCTTTGCAGCACTATTGCTCTAAGTGCTGTTCTCATTTCTTCCTTCCCTTCAGGTTGATACGGAACATGCAGGTGAATGAAGTGGAGTCTTTTAAAGCTTGGGGAGGAGGACCTGGGGGGTAAAATGGGCAAGGTTGATCCATGGGCGCACTGGTAGAAGGGAGTTTCCAGGAATGAAAAATTACAGGTAAGTATGAGAACAAATTTTCCCTTTTCCAGAAGAGTTTATTAGTTTACATCCCACAAATATATATTGATTGCTTGGAGTTTGCATGTGCTGGTGAGTGTAGAACTGTTTTGTGACATGGGTAAAAGTCTTGGACAGATGAAAGATCCAGATTGCTATGGAAGTTTTGGTAAGAGGCAGCATTTTTTTTTACAAACACTTAAATCCCACTATCACCACTGATGATAGATGTATGATATCTGATGATAAAAGATATAGATTGTGAAGACTCCCAAACACTCTAAAATGTTTAAGGAATATTCTTCTGATGTGGAATTAAAAAGGAGTATAAAAAGGAGATAGTATGACATGTCGGACTACCATCCACATACAAGGGGAAAGAAATCACACCTCCTACCTACTGATGTGACACAATTTTGAATTTGTAAGAAAGACCACAGATTCACCTGTAAGGTCAGATAGTAAAGTTTGTCTTTAAGTTTACCGTTTAGCAAATATAAAAACCTGATCTTTTTTGTTAATTGGATGGGGGATATGTTTATGGTACCACATCCTAAATTTCACAAATTCATACACCATATATATTTTTGGGGACATTTTAGGTACCTGAAAAAAATTTTTTAAATATATGTTTAACATTTCAACATTTATTTAATGTAAATTTACTATCACTATTTAGGAATCAATCATTATTACCCTAAGAGAAAAAGAAAGAAAATAAAATATTTTTTAGAAAACCAACAAAAAAAAAAGGAGAGAAAAAGCTGAATTAATTCAATCAACCAATGTTAAAATAAGAAATTCATCTATAACATCCACCGTATTACCAAATCATGACTACCTATGTCACCTACGACCTTTAATCACTATTCAAAAACACTTTTAAAAATTATTAGAAATACCTTATTATTATATCTAACCCATTTTTATTATTCCATATCCTAATCCTTAATCATTTTTAAATCCCTATTCCCATGTCTCACTAATCCTCATTTTCAAATACTAACTAAATTTTCTTTTCCTTTAAATTCAAATATACCACAATATTACCCTTGTCCCTGGATGAGCTTGAGGATAGGTTTCCTATGGCTCCCAAATTACCGTATATACTCGATTATAGGACGAGGTACCTATATTTACCTCGGAAAACAGTAAAAATTGATTGACTCGAGTATAAGCAGAGGGTGGGAAATGCTGCAGCTACAGGCAAGTTTCACTTCTACAAGTAAGGTTCACTTCTTTATTTTTTTAAATTATTTGGCTTCCTCAAAAAATTGACCCACATTAATGACATATGACTATGGTAAGGACATTAGATTGTGAGTCCCTTTGAGGGAGAGTTAGTGACATGACTATTGACTTTGGACACCGCTGCATAATATGATGGCGCTATATAAATACTGTGTAGTATTAATAATTTATCAGAAGATTAATTTATGATTAGTAACTAATCCTTAACATATGATTAGTTACTAATCATATATTAATCATATGATAAATTATGCTTTCTTATATATAGTTGGTATAACTTACTTTTAAACTCACTTTACTTCTTTTTTTTATGGCTCTCTGTTACTGCTTTTGCATCTAGTCCCATGTCCCACGTGTAAGCACCCGGGAACATGTGGGACTCTTATCAGCGAGAGACTCTCTCGAGTCCCACTCTGATGGCTCCGCCCCCACCAGGAACGCTGGCTGCGATAAATAGGAAAGAGAGCCACAACAAAGAGGCTCAGGAGCTGTGGGTTGCCGACCTTAGCCGGCCGTGATTAGGCCGAATTGACCATTAACCTCCTGGGTGGTTAATTTCTGTCTGTTTTTTATGTCTAAAAGCAGTACATTGTTTTTTATGAAAATTTATTTTACAGTATAATTTATTAGTATGAGTATAATAACGTTTGAAACACAAAATCATGTCAAAATATGAAATTAAATAATAAAAAAATAAATATAATAATAAATAATTAAATATAATAATTAAAAATAAAAAATATATTTTTTTAAAGTTTTTAAAACATTTAAAAAAAATATTATACTCAAATGTTCATAAAAAACAATGTACTACATTTACACATATAAATCCACTGTTTTGCATTCAATACAGTTATTTTGTATTGAATGCAATACAAATAGATTTGCATTTCCCGCCCCGCCCTGAACAGAACGTCCACACGTACTGACACGTACTCATCAGCTCCATAGAACGCCAGCCAGAAGAAGGAAGAAGACGCAAAGGATGATGGAGGATGCCGGCGGATCATGTAAACGCTTTATTTATTGCTTTATTGTTTTCCATAGGTTTACCTACCCGGAGTGTGACTCAGGGTTACCACTGGAGAGGTTAAAAAACTAGGGGGCGTTAGGCCAGAATCGACTACTGGCTAGGCCGTATCTGGCCTAAAGGCTGGAGTTTGCCAACTTCTAATAATTATTGTGTCAGCAGGGGTGTGTGGGGGCAGGAGCGGGAATCAGCTAGCAGAGGATGCACTTGACTGGAGTGTAAGCCAAGGAGGACTTTTTAAGCACATTTTGGGTGCTGAAAAAGTCGGCTTATACTCGGGTATATACGGTACATTAAATTTATCAAGCCTGCCATGTAACCTTGCCGTAAGGTGTTCCGTCAGTTGTACGCCTTTTGATTACAATTGATGAGTGTCGTCCTATTAGGCACTGGAACACTTCCAATATTTTGCAAAATGACATCTGGCTGCTGTTAAAACATTAAACGTTTGTTAGGTTTAGGTAGTTCGCAGATCGGAAGACCCAGTATGTAAGACAGTATATCGAGGTGGATGGGTTTGTCAAACAATTTGTCAGGTAATTTCTTCACGATATGCCAATAAGCAACTATTCATGGACAAAACCAGAAAACATGATGTAAAGTGCCTAAATCCAAGCCACACCTCCAACAAAGGTTACTAGTGGTAGGGAATCTTTTCTGAAGAACCTCTGGAGTGAGGTACCAGTGCATTAGTATTTTGTAAGTGTTTTCTTAAAAATCATTCAAGAGAGCTTTTCTGTGTTTGTTGCCAAATAATTTTCCAGATCTCATCTGGGAGTGATCTACCTAGAATTTGTTCCCATTTTTGCATATAGGTGTGTTTCAAAACAGGGGGAACAGATTCCATTTTCAGGACCCGATATTTCCCTGAGATCAGGCCCTCTGAGTTTCCAACGCATAGCATAATACTAATTTTTAAAATCTGGTGTTCCAAGGCTGCCTTGTGTCCCCAAGTAAGACAATACAGATTTGGGGAGGCAATGTCTTTTTTACCCCCATATAAAGTCAATTACTTTCGTTTGCAGTCTTTTAAGCAGCTTTACTAGAAGGTATCCTTTTAAACATGAAAAAATATGTGGATTGTAATTCAACAGGTGTGATGTGGATAGCAACTATTATATAGATAAAACTAAAAACTTTTAGAAAAGCATATTTTTGAGCACATATCAGGATTCCTGTGGAGGTGATTTTGATGGGACTTAAAATATAGGCGAAACAAATTTTTAACCCACAGGCCACCAAGTATCCCAGTCTGAACAAAGCTTTGAGTTATAAATCATTTGTGTAGTATTTTTTTACTGATTATTTGTTGCACTTGCCTCATCACTGTATAAAAATTAAATCTGTAATGGCTGAAAGAAAATGCCTTGGACCAGATTTTATTGAGATCATGTGTGTTTTTCTTAAATGGTTGCTGATTTTCTACATTTTTTAAAAAATATGTTTACCAAAGTTTGCTGGCATTTTAAACTATTATGCTTTGGGAAGGAATTGATGATTGGATACTTATAAAGTCTCATACTGTATCAAAAATACAATTTTGTCTGTAAGGTTTGACATTAGGGATGTGGCATTATTAGATTATCAGTAGAATGTATTAGATTCTTTAAAAAAAACCCTGGTAGGTGGCATTATTATTATTAACAGGATTTATATAGCGCCAACATATTATGCAGCACTGTACATTAAATAGGGATTAAAAACACTTTTTCTAACTTACTTAAGTTTACAGATAAACTATGTGCTTTAGGTTTTTCATATCTTCCCATATGTTTACGTGTAAAATTTTGCTCAATTACTTTTGTAAAGATGTGACATTACAGCTATTTCCTGATTTGTTCTTCTATTTTCTAAAAGCTTACCCTGTAAGCTATACCTTGTGCTATTGATAAATATACTTTTTTCTTCTTGGAAAAGATCAATAAAAACACATTTCCTCATACATTCCCAGGTAGGGATTAAACACTGCTATTAAATCACATTAACTTGGAAGATTACCGCCAGAGGAAGATTGAGGGAATGTCAGATTCCCAGTTTCATAAATAGTCCCAAAGTGGATTAATTAGACCTTTTTTGAGGCCACATTGGAGTTGTAGAATGTTAATACAAAGCAAATAAATAAATGGCAGTGTAAAGGTTAATGGTCAAGAAGAAATGTTTGAAATGTGCTCAAGATGTTATATTTATGGTGTTAGGCATTCTGAAAAATAGTAATGAAAGTACCAGCAAGCACTGAGTAAGGTGAAAAGAACAATCAAGATAGGGCCAGGAGAAAGGAGTAATAGATTGAATTATTATATACAGTATATTAACTGTACAACTGCAGCCAAAATCCCTTCCCTAAAAGATGCAGCAAAGGGGATGGCAGAGGGCAAGTTCCTATTTTTGGAATGTATGAATCTCCAGGTAATTTTCAAATAGTAGCTAGGATATACAACACTTGGCTTAGATTGTAGACCTTGTCCCACCATGGCCCAAATAGCAAAGCTGCTTTGTGACATTTTGCACCTACATCATAGTCAGCCACACAACTCTAATGAAAGGACAAAATAGCAGCTACAGAATGCCCATTGTCTAGAACATATACCACTAACATGTCCAACACTGAAAATGAGAATTAGACACCACCATCTATGTACAAGTTTAGTTTCCTTGGGGCTGCTTATTTTGTAGGTGGTAAGCCTTCATTTAGATTCCTACCTTCTTTACCCAAAACCTTTATCACATTTGTCTTCTCTTGTGTACCCTACACCTGTATTGCTTCTCTCCATCTTACAGATGTATCTACATTTCCAGCACTTGCATCCTTGTCACCTGTGCTGCTTGTTTATCTAGTCTTGCCCCATTAAACCTTTTGCTGGTCCCTTGATCCATGCACTGTATTCTCAGAAAACCAATATCCAGTATATTACCTGTGGAACTGCAGCCAAAACCAAAAATGTCCAAAAATCTCTTTATTGAGAAATACACTTTACAAGTATCATTCACAATTCAAAAAAAACCTTGCTAAAGAGTCACACTGGCTAAAGTTCAGAGCAATCTGATCAAAATAAAGAAATAATGGAATCCTCAGTTTATAAATATTGACTATTTGGGGAGGGTAAGTTTTGTTGCATAAATACAAGGAAAAGCAATGATTCTGCTCATCAACCTTATGACTTTTAGCACAGGTTTGAGGATTACATTTAGAAAGATAAAAAATATACATATACATATATATATATAAAGATAGCAACACTTAACTACACAAAGCCAAAAAAAGCTGGCAGAATTATATGCTGCAAAAACACCACTTAAAATAGAAAATTTGAGTGAATTAGGTATGTAAGTTATGAATTTTACATTTTGAATTTGTTTCAGTGTTTGGCTGGTATTATGCTAGACAGCCTAATCTTTGGAAAAACAGTACAATATGCTCAATTGTCTTCATCACTGTCATCTGGACTAATAGCTGGACTCGTAAGACTGTAGGTGGGTGATGTGGGACTGTATCCAGGGGATGTTGGAGAGTACGTTGAACCTTTTGGACTTGTGGGTGAGTAGGTGGGGGAGGTTGGTGAATACTTCGGAGAAGTAGGCGAGTAAGTAGGAGACGTAGGGGAGTACTTCGGGGATGTTGGAGTATATACTGGAGACGTTGGTGAATATGTTGGAGATGTTGGGGAGTATTTCGGAGTTGTGGGAGAATATGTAGGAGAAGTTGGAGAATATTTAGGAGATGTTGGCGAGTACTTGGGTGAAGTTGGAGAGTATTTGGGTGACGTAGGTGTGTACTCTGGTGAACTTGGGCTGTAAGATGGACTTGTTGGTGTGTATTTTGGGCTTGTTGGGGAGTAGCTGGGTGAACTTGGGCTGTAGCTGGGAGAGCTAGGAGTATAGCTCGGGGACTGTGGGGTATAACGGGGGCTTGAGGGAGAGTAACTTGGAGATGTGGGTGAATAACTGGGACTTGTGGGACTGTAGTTGGGAGAGGTTGGGCTGTAACTGGGACTTGTTGGGCTGTAACTTGGAGAAGTAGGTGTATAGTTTGGAGAAGTAGGTGAATAATTGGGAGAAGTAGGCGAGTAGGAAGGCGATGTTGGGCTGTATGAAGGAGATGTTGGAGAGTAGCTGGGAGAGGTTGGTGAATAACTTGGGCTGGTGGGAGAATAGCTAGGGCTTGTAGGTGAATAACTGGGACTGGTTGGGGAATAACTGGGAGATGTGGGACTGTAACTGGGACTGGTTGGGGAATAGCTAGGAGAGGTAGGAGAGTAGCTTGGTGAAGTGGGGCTGTAACTTGGGCTTGTTGGGCTATAACTGGGTGATGTTGGAGAGTAACTTGGACTTGTTGGGGAATAACTTGGTGATGTTGGAGAGTAACTTGGACTTGTTGGGGAATAGCTGGGTGATGTGGGGGAATAGCTGGGTGATGTAGGACTGTAATTTGGGCTAGTGGGAGAATATGATGGGGATGTAGGACTGTAGGATGGAGAAGTTGGTGAGTAGCTGGGACTTTGGGGAGTGTATCCACCAGGGCTTCTTGGCTCATAAGCAGGAGAAGTTGGAGAATAACTTGGAGACATGGCGCCACCTGCAGGACAAAACATTAGTATTAGATTTGCGTTTTCAGTTTACACACAAATAATAATAGTGTCCATAAAAGGGTGCAATAGAGAATGCCACCCACCTAGTTAGAATAAACCTGGACATATCCAGCACGTAACATGACCATCAGAATTATCACTTACCTGGTGAGGGAATGTACGGACTGGAAGGACCTGGAGACCCTGGAGAGCCTGGGGTGGGGGACCACGCAGGGGAATATCCTGGACTAAAGCCACTGGCATCTGAAGCAGCACTTGGAGAGAAGCCAGCAGCTCCAGGGGTCATACCACTCCCTGAAAGACAAGCCAAGAGTGTTAATAGCATTGATAGAATACATACATCTTGACACAGTTTGACTGGAATACATTTAGAGGTGTAGTTACAAGTTATAGAAACAATAGAGTTCCAATATATTATCTCAGCATAAGATTACAGTAAAGTGTCAGTATCCGAACTATGTCAAAGGTCAGTTTTACATGCAGGAGAGCATACTGCACAACTAGTGGCAGTTTACCCAGTTCATGACTGATGAGACCACATTCAGAACTTTTGCTCTGCCTATATCCCAGTTACTGAAGCCATACAAGTCAATGAGCCACCTTCTCATACCTAAACTTGGGGACCAGGCTCCATAAGCTGGTGTAGCACCTTGGTTCCATGGCGTCATGGCAGGCGACATTCCTCCCATAGGACTTGGAGCAGATCCAAAGAACATACCAGTTGCTAAAGACAAAACAAACAAACATTAGGACAAGCTTAGATAAGCATAGATGATTTTTCCCAAAATTGTCTGCCACTTACGTCCTGCAGCTCCAAGTCCTGGAATATTTGTTGGAATTTCCATTCCAAATTTACATTTCTCTGCATCCAGTAAGAGGTCAAAACAGCCAGTTCCAGCTGGAGCCAACTGTCCCAACATGATGTTTTCAGACACACCCTTCATAGGGTCTGATTCACCATGTGCTGCTGCCTCCATGAGAACATCCACCTGAGGAAAGGACCAATAAAATTACAGGATGCAACAATGAGTGTTACATATTGCAAGAAAAACAGTGAGATACTTACAGTTTCTTCAAAGGAACACTTCATGAGGGGTCCTGTGTCCTGCCTGTTCACACCATGACGTGTGATGGCCATCAAGTGTCCTCTACATGTCATAGTGTCACATAGAAGTGCCAAGTGACGATAATTGACATAGGAACCATCAAAGGAGATGACATGGTACAATTCTCTCTCTAGAGCTTTGCGCACTGCCTCAATACCCAGCACCTAAAACAATAGTTAAAAAGTTACACTAAGCCCAATATTGTATGTAGTAGAAAGTAAAACAGAAAAAGGACACCTAATACTTACTGTGAAAATCTCAACAATGTCATTAGATGTGGTCCTCACTGGGTCAACATCTTTCTCACTCAAGACTCGCATAAGGCTTACTCCATCAGTCTCCAGAATCCACTCCTGAAGAGCCTTAAATTCACCATCCTCGGTAATGATAATCTTTTTCTTATTGTCAGTCTGAGGCAGGTGCATGTAGACCTAAACAACAGGACACTAAGCTATGCTGCATGCAAGAGGTTTACTTCAGAAAACAGAACAGTAAGGACTATGCTCCATGTACTAAATCCAAGCAGATTACTTCAGGATATGGAACAGAAAGTTACAGGAAGCACAGAAAACCCAGAAGCTGTGACCCCTATGGGACTGAATCAAAGTCTGGCTTTAGAATACAGAACTGACAGAAGTAGAACATCTACTGCAATTTATTATTTGCACATTTAAAGTTTGAAAATCACAAACGTGAACAAAGCAATTTCCAAAGTAATGTTTCCAATTGTGTAAATAAGCATCAAAAATGTAAATATATTTTAACATTCTATTAGCAGTTGTGCAGATGTGGGGTTGGCTTTAGCAGTGTACCTCCGGAAAGGTTTAGGACTTTTTCTCCTTTTACTTACAATTTATCACTTCTTTGAGCTGAGCATTCCCTACAATGTTTACAACAGGCCTGAATAAAAACTAAACTCAAAAGTGCCCCCCCCCCCCCAAAAAAAAATCATTTATCTTTAATCCTGCAGGGCAGTCGTTCGGTCCGCAGGTCTCTTCCAGCCGGTCCTACGACGTCCTGGGGATCCGGGTAATGCCATCTTCACCTCTTCATCCTACATCACCCGACCCAGAAGTGAGATCGGGAGATGTAGATGGGAAAAAAAAAACTTGCCAATCTTAACTGCGCATGCGGGAGATCGGCAATTTTTTTTCCCTTTACATGAAAATGCACCTTCTGCGCATGCCTGAGCATCTCAGGCATGTGCAGAAGCACCCAGTAAGTGAAAAAAGCTTCCCATCCAAGGTTCTCACCAGATTTACCTGTCCGCTAAATTCAGAGACAAAAAGGAAGTGTAGTGCATTGTACATTTTTCTCATTAACATAGAACTTCTGTACACCAAGTTGCTTTTATGGTGTTTGCATTCTTATTTATTCTGATTTAACCTGTTCCAGTTTTGGGTTTAATTGCAACTTAAACACTTTTTTTAGTAATTCATTTAGTAATATTAGCAAAGCTTAGACACTTAGATGTTATCAATATGAAAATTGAAATATGAAATTCAAGAGTACTAATAAACCACCATGCCTATACTTAAACCCAAGCTTCTAATTTCCAAAGCAGCCTAGGAACCCTGATAGTAAAGCGTATGCCCATACCATCTGTATCAATTGTTGGTAAACCTCAAGGGCCATTAAAAGGGGTAATCAAAAGCAGGAAAAATGTGATGAACCATATCCTAATGGAGGACAATGTTTTTGGGTTCTGGGCATCTTTCAGCCAGGCTATATGATGTCCAGTTTGCATTGTACTTTCTTGCAAATAACTGCCTGTGTCCTCTTGGTAATTAGCTACTTAAATCTGCCTAACATTAAACATGCTGTAATTATACTGAACACCAGCTTACCTTACTGATCTGCTCGATTCCCTGCAAGGTCATATCTGTCAGCATGTTAGATTCTATACAACGAAGGAAGACGTCGTCATCCATTTTATCCACAACCTCTTCTTCCTGTCCCAAGAAAGATAAGTAGACCATGAGTGAGTAGGGATGGAATAAAGGAGAAAGGAAGACAATGTAAGGCATTGGCTGAGAATCAAAAAAGGGAGGAAATGAGGAGGAGCACACAAACCAAACAGGAGACAAAGAATGAGAACCTTCCGCCATTAAAACACAGAAGAGGGTAAAAGCCTGAACATTCCATGACATCTCACCTCTTGCATCTTGTTTTCCTCACTGTTCATAATACGAATTCGCAGTACTAGCTTTTCTGCATTATCATCATTGAATATACAGTTTAGATCATCTCCAAAGCCTGAAAGAGTCAACATTAACAGTCAATCCTTAAAGCTTATAAAAAAAAAAAAAACACAGGAGAAATTCAGAGTTTCTGGGGCTGAACACATTTACTTATATGTAATCATTGAAGCATACTAACCAGCATTGATCTTCTCAGCAATCTGCTCCATAGTTAATTTGCGATCAGTCATATGCTTTCTGTCCAGCTCTACACGAAGTAACCACGGTGAAATTCTGGTCACATCAAAGTCTGGCATCTCATAGTAGATATTGACCCATTCTTGATCTTCAGCTACTACTGTATTTTGTGGATTGGGGTCATAGTAGATCGCGGTGTTAGCAGTGACCTTGCGCAGAGTTGTATGTTCCAAGCGACAAAGAATATCCTATAGCGAACACAAACTGTTATTTGGGCTACACAACTCATGTCAGTGAATTGTGCAACCACAAAACATTTACCACTGACCTTTGCTCGCTCAGCATCCCGAGCCGACTGTCCCAGCAAGAAAACAGTAAGTGAAGGAGTCTTTGGTTTCTTGGAAATATTGATAAGCTCTTTAAGACGTGGGACTCCCAGGGTGACATTTTTTGCAGACACACCAGCATAGTGGAAGGTGTTTAGGGTCATCTGAGTGGCAGGCTCTCCGAGTGACTGAGCAGCCAACGCACCCACCATCTCACCTGGATGAGCCTATAAGAAATAGCAAGGTGAAATTTTAGAACAATGAAAGCCTGTAGGACAAGTAAGAGACTATGAATGAATGAGGCAGCAGGACAAACATGGAGACTGTACCATTGTATAAGCCCAAGAGACAAGCATAGAAAGGTTAGACCAAAGAAGTCAGATTTAACACTAACAGAAGAATACAGGATGAATACAGCTTAATCTCTGTAAATGCTTTGTGAAAATGTAATTTTTTAACCAAACAAGCCCCAGCCAAAAAAAAAACTGGACAAATGTTTTGTTTAGAAATGAAAAACTTACAATGGCCTGGTTGAATTTGGACTCTATCTCTCCTAGAAGCCAGTCGAAAGCCTCTCCACTGAGCCTGAACTCCTCTATCATGCGTCTGCTGCAGAGTGTGGAACGTAGGTGAATATTAAACAAAAGGGTGGCATTTTCCTGTGCCTGTCTGCTCAAAGGATCATCCCCATTGACAATCACCAGCTTCTTACTGAGCTCCTTCACACCTGTAAGAAAATAGAACAGTGTCCTAATACCCGTAAACAATTTCATTTGAGGATCCTTTTCATGACATGGGTCTCAAACTAGTTGAATTCGGCAGATTTTGTAAAACTGAAGACCTTGAAGTTAAGTTGGCTACAAGCCACATTGTGGCAACTACTTGGGCAAAAGTGGGCAATTTAATGACCAACTTAAAGATATCCTAAATTTGTAATAGGGCGGTGGGATCACCAACTCAGACTCACTCAGTTACCAGGAAAAGGATAAACTATCTACAATAATGCCTGGATTGGCAGTGTGCATCTACCAGTTTTTCAAAATCAGGCACCAGACTAAATCAAACTAAATCATACAATACTACTCACCTTCCACTACTTTTATAGGGTTTAAATCTGATGGTATCCTGGTATTAATGTGAAATATCTTCTGTGCATTCCATATCATCCTCAAAAGGTTACAAGGAAGTACAACCTGTTTTTTTAAGACAAACACCGGCGTATTATAGTAATGTAATTGGGGCATCATCAGTATGTTGAGTTATGTCTGTTCTCTTACCTTACTATCTCCAGTAGGGAAAATTACTCTTAGAACCTCTCTGTCCTCCCTCATCTTCTCAAACTCCTTTTCCAGCTCATTCTGGATGTGAGCATTGCTGAGAATATCTTTTACAACATCCTCTTGTAACGTCCGGCGCAAAGCTCTCTCATTGGTGTAATCAAACTTAAATCTGCAAAAAGATCAGCTTCAAAGTCACAAACTATTTTCAGTGAGTAAGCCATTTATTGCACTCTGGCGCCAATGATGACTGCAAATGTTTATGCATTTAACTTGGAAAAAACCCTATGCCCCCAACCACATCATACATTAACCACTATAGAAATGACCCTGCTATGCACCCAGTAATGTTACACTGACCTATAGCAGTAAGCTGCTATATCTTAGTCATCACAATGCACATACAACCACTTAGATTACATACTAAAATGAACAAGTTTACAATACAGCTAGAAGTCCACTCACTTCTTCTCAAATGCTTTGTTAGATGGTTTCAATGTGGCCAAGTTCTGGAATTCGACCCCCTCTCCAGCCAAACCATCTTCTCCGTATCCCAGCTGTACCACCTCACTTTTGGAATTACGGACTGTCGCATCATATTTTACCATGAGTGACTCCATAAACCTGATCAGACGTCTCTGGATAAAACCTGGTAAGAAATGGAGTGAACAGTGGTTAGTTTTACACTGTGCTAATCTGGACAGGTAGGATGTAAAGTGAGCAGTTAAACAAGTGAAAAGCTAAAAGGAAATCCAACAGTTTCTTCTGTAAAAATATGACAGCAAACTGGATAAACTGCACTGTCTTCAGCTTGGGGACCATGTAAACTGAGATGGGGAGTGGACAGCACAAGTTATATGGTTTTTAAAGTGTTAGAACGTGTTGAGCTTCTTTCAGTCATTTAGGTTAGCCAGAAGAGTCCAAATCAGTCTCCTTACCAGTCTCTGCAGTCTTTACAGCAGTCTCGATCAGACCTTCTCTCCCTCCCATAGCGTGAAAGAAGAACTCTGTTGGGGTCAGGCCAGCCAGGTATGAGTTTTCCACAAAGCCCCTGCTTTCAGGGCCATAATCATCCTTTATGAAGTGAGGGAGCGTACGGTGTTTGAATCCAAAGGGGATTCGCTTACCCTCTACATTCTGCTGACCCACTACAGCATTAACCTGAAAAAATAAATAAATCTTCAAACACAATCCATACTTGAACCCCAAAAGCATCACTGGATAACAATACAAATCACTTTCCCACAGGCCAGAATTCAACAATAACCCCGTGTATGCCCTACATAGAAAAATCCAGTTCCCCCACCTTGATGTGTTATTAGTCTACAAGATCAGGTGTAACTAAAAAACTGCCCACACCAGGACTCAAACCCTATATACCATTCACACCAAGTCCAGGCCTTGCAGACAAAGCCTATGTATAACCCCATACAGGCTTGACCTTGTCAAATAAGTCTGTATACATCCATTTACCTGGCGGAGTACACAACCCCCACAGTACATGCTTTGGCACAGTATCAAGTATCCCCTCCACAGGCATACTACTACACAGAAAGCCTCTATGTATAATACTGTGCAATGCCAATAGCAACACATACAAATGTCACATGTCCATCCCCCAATATACTTAAAGTGAACAGGCCTTACCTGTGAAATGTTGATTTTTGAGCCCCTAGCTCCTGACACCACCATAGACCTAAAGTGATTGTACTCAGACAGGGACTTTTGGGCAGAAGAACCAGTTTTATCTTTAGCATCGTTAAGAATTCTGTTCACTTGATTTTCAAATGTCTGACGTAGGGTGTTGCCAGGTGTAGGCTCTAGCTCATTGTTATGAGCCTTTTCAATAACCTGCCCAGCAAAATGGGAAGAGTTACTAAACATTCAGCAACTTACAAATAGACAGGATAGGCCTATTATCCTCACCTCTATCACATCCTGCTTTGCTTTCTTGATAGTGTTTTGAATATCCTGGTAAGTCTTGGCATCAGCAATGGAGTCTCCAATTCCAATAGTGTGGCCTAAGAAAAAAAAACAAAAGTGTAAACCTAACATGCCATCTAGCAGAATGCCATACAATATTTTTCTAAAATACTATTGAGGTAATAATGTAAACTAGGGGTTGTAATCAGTTCTCAAAATTTAATCAATATAGTAGCTCCAAATATGTCCAGTTCAAAATGTCTTTAAAGAGTCCAATGAACACAATCACCCTGATAACTTTTGAGATGAAAACTCAATGGAGCTTTAGGGTGACATGAAACTTTTTGTGACCGTACTCCAACTATGCCCACATACATACCTGCTGTAAATAATTGGGGGGGGATAATAGATAATGTAATCCATCATTATTGTATAAGACTGCTATATCTTTATCTGCACCATCATTGAATTTCATTTTTTACTAGAGGAATTCTATATGCTGTTGGACACCTATTACTCCATGTGGGAATCAGACAGGACAACGCATTAGGTACCTATTTCTGGGGCTTTTCTTATGTGGTTTACCCAGAAGTTTGCCACCATATGCACACCTTATTAAGACTGTCCATCAAATCTAGTGCATGTATTCTGACAGAATCCTTTGCTGTCTTTTGCCGTTGTGATTGTGTATCAGAAGTGATTGATCGCTGGCATCTTTAGAAACCTCTTTTGGACATATGTTGTGAGACAATTGATATTCACCATTTCAACACCTAAAAGCCCAATCTTACTAGATATCGTGGTTAATACTCGCCTTCAATGAGAAGCCAGTTATTGATGACGGTCTGGATGTTTGAGTAAAACAGACGTGTGGTATCATGACCCATTTCAAGGTATGATATGTGGACCAAAGACCCAGCTGATGTTCCCAGAGACTTCTTACACAGGATGCCCATTATCAGCTCGCCATTCTCCACAATAACCTGAAAATGTATAAAGTTATTATTAAGACACAGAGTCTGGCAGAGATGGATGAACAGATAGGTGTGCACATTCAAGCTACACCAACCTTTGTATCCCCAGGAGAAATATGTTTATATGGTCCACTGTCTTCATCATCTGGGTGAGTGCTGTGTGTTCGTATACAATTAATGTGCCCTGGAATGATGAGGGAGAATATCTGCTTTCCTGTCCAGAGAGGGCGTGGCTTCAGGATGGCTGGCTGTGGAACTTTGCCATCCCAAGTGGAAAGGAACATGAGCAAGTTCATGACTTCTCCCTGCAGCAAATGATTTTAATAAGATACGGTAAAACCATTAGAAATCCCTACTGAGTACTGCTTTAACCCTACATTAATGAAAGAACCCAACATTAACTAAATCTCTGCAAAGCAACTGCAAATACAAAAACCATTCAATTCCTAAATGAACATGCTATCTGTTACCCCAATCCAAACCAAAATGGTCATAGCTTCACAGGTGTGGATCTGAACATATACAGGAAGGACCACACACTGTGCTGCCCCATGAATACCTCATTTTTGGCCCAGGATGTACCAGATTATACTAGGTAACTAGGAATTTTGTGGTTGGCTCAACCTAGTTCAGGATTAACTTTAAACATACAACCTTAATACACTTACCTTTATTTATTTATATGCACAATCAATTTATTATACCTGTTAATTGTAATAATGATTGGGTTCTGAAATGAAAGGCTGTTCATATAAAACAGACTAGTAATAAAGTGTCACAGGAGGGCAATAAATCCACCGCCCCAATATTTGAGTGCAATTTTAAGCATTAAAGTAAAACTTAATACAAATCTGAGAAAGATCGGACCAAGACAGATCACTATGATTAATGTAAAGTTTGTCAGTACCTCAAAACTGAATGTTGTCCCCAAGTACAGAAGGAGTCTTACCCTTTCTAAAAAGACATCTCTCTTGGTAAATTTGCGTACAGCAGTCAAAGTGTCCTGGACAATACCCATAACGGGTCGATTAGACTGAGGCGTGACAATCATACGTGGCACCATTGCCAACTCCTGGATCTCAGCCCGCGTTTCTAGAGACTGTGGAAGGTGCAGATTCATCTCATCTCCATCAAAGTCAGCATTGTAAGGAGTGGTGACACTGGATACCAAAAATAAAAGTGTTCTTACAGGTGGTACAAATATGCAGTCAGGATTTATGTAGTTTTGACACCAAGGACCAGCTAAGTTTTATAGGTGATAAAGTGCGGTAGTTATCATAAACTGCACACAGACCTGCAGAAACTTCTAGACTTAGAGATCAGTGATGTACAGAGGAGAAGCAATGGTGACGATTTTACTATTGTACAGTACAGAGGCAGATCCAGTGGAGAATATATGGAATAGATAATGTTATACTGTACAAAGATTTATAGAACAATTTCAGAAGGCTCTCACCTAAGATTGAGACGAAATGTGGACCAAGGCAGAATACGAACTCTATGCCCCATCATAGACATTTTATGCAATGTGGGCTGTCTGTTGAAGATGACAATATCCCCATCACACATATGTCTCTCCACCTAAGGAAGCAAAGCAGAGTCCCTTTAGAAAGATATCTGTATTTACATACGAGGATAGGGCAAACGGACTAAGACATGCCCAAAGAAATGAGGACTCCAAGCCGCGAATAATCACATCCAACACCAACAAAGATCTAGTATAACATACGGAAGTTCCAATCATAGTGAGTACACAAGAACATATATGGTTCAACTATCTGATTACCCAAACTGATTACAAGTGAATTTTGACAGGATATCTACCCACCTTGTAACCGATTTGCAAGTGAAGGTCACTGGGTTTTGGGTGGAACCTCAGGTCAATTCGATCTCCATTATCACGAATTATGTATTTGGCTCCTGGGTACTGACTGTTCCCCCGTCTCACCAGCTCCTGCAGCCTAAAATGATGCAGGAAAAATACATTAATAACACTCTAACATGCCTTGGTATGGAGAGGATGGAGATCCTGTACTTTAAGACAATCTCTAGGCATATTAGAGAAGGATACACTACCTGTCAATGTTAAAGGGGGTGACAATCTCTGGGAATGTCATGTTTGCAGCAATTGATCTTGGAACACCAACTTGATCAATGGAGAGATTTGGGTCAGGTGTAATGACAGTTCGGGCAGAAAAATCCACACGTTTTCCCATCAGGTTTCCACGCACTCTGCCTTCCTTTCCCTTTAGACGTTGTTTTATGGATTTCAAGGGACGTCCAGACTTTTGCATAGCCTGAGAAAAAAAAAGCAGATGACCTAACTGTAGTCTTACCCCAAAGTACCTGAATGCCCTCTTTCTACCCAATCCTGAGCCCCTGCATCCTGCCAAAGACAAGACACATTCATAATATACTTTACTTTTTATAAGCTAAAGCAATGTTTCTCCCATTTTCAATTTTACTTACCCGAGGTAGTCCAGGCAACTCATTATCTACCATGGTGGCAACATGGAACTGCAGAAGTTTTACATCCTCAGCAATGACATGAGCAGCAGCTCCATTCTGTTCATTTCTCCGCAGCTGGTTGTTGATCTTCACAATATCTGCCAGTTTGTGAGTCAGATCATCCTGAAGATTAGGGGAAGGGAATTAGGAATGAACATTTTCCCATTTTTTTCTATTACTGCACAGTCCCACCTTCAGGACAGGAACAATCACATATGCAACACAAAAAATTGGGTAAAGATTGACCAAATTTAAAGACTTAGTCATTGTGACAAGTTAAAAGCTTTATCAAAACTTAAAAATGAACTTTGACTGTAAATTTAAATAAGCATTCCAGCCATTTGAACCATCTAAGCCACAGAACCTTAACTCACTTGATTTCTAGCTGATCCTTGCATGACAACTGCAGGTCGTACAGCTAGCGGTGGGACAGGAAGGACTGTGACAATCATCCACTCAGGACGAGCAAATCGTGGGTCCATACCAAGAATAAAGCATTCCTCATCCGTGATCCGCTTAAATATCTCATGAACCCTTTCGGGACTTAGAAGAATTTTCTTCTCTTGAGAATCTTCATTCACATGTTTCCATTCTGCATACAACTCCAGCCCAGTACGCCGGATTCGGGGCTGATAACGGCCACAGCCGCCATGACCCTAAAATGAAAACATGTCAAAAAGCTGGCCTACGATGCCAGTTACAGGACAAACTGGCTCCAGAGTTACCATCCTGACTTCATTCCCTTAGGAAACATGCAATATATTAGGCTATCCAATACAGTTTTCACCACATAATAATGCATTTTAGAAAAATGCCATCATGGATAGAATGAAAGGACTGAGGACCTCAGTTCATAGATGTTTGTGATCCAACAATTCCAGCACATCTAGGATATTAAGCTTCTATCCACATTTACCTCAGTACCTCTACAGCCTAGCTGTAAACTGTCAACCACCCGCCACAAATTCTAATTCACACCCCCAACCTGGAAATTATAGGAGCCCCTTACCTTTTCCTTCTGAATGTCCTCATCACCTTCATTTTGCTCCACCCCAAATTTATTGTCCATTTCTTCTCCACCTTCACAGATGTTCTTCCCTTTGCACAACTCATAGACATGAGTCAAGCGCTTTTTCGGTTGTCCTTTAGATTTAGTCAAAATGTCCTTGATTTTTGGATTATTCTAAGACACACAAAGCAAAGTTAGTATGAATAACTTAGCAGGAATGGCTACCATGTAAAAGTCCAGCAATGAAGACTTACAGCATCCACTAAGAGCTTGGAGCAGAAGAAACAGACGCAGCGTAAAACTTTCATGGTTTTTACCAAAAAGCCAACATGGAACACTGGTTTCGCCAGTTCAATATGTCCAAAGTGACCAGGGCATTCAGTCATGTTGCCTGTAAACCGAAATAGTCAGAAGATGAATGGGGAACAAATACAAGTTGCAACTAACAAATATTAAAGACCCAAAGCAGAAAACTTTTAAATGGCTGGAAATGTTGTGCCCACCAACTATACAAGAGGAAGGTCTAAAGCCTACCAATAACCACTTACCAACCAGGATAAAGATCTAAAGGCCCATCTATGCTGCAACATGCACTCGCCAATATCCTTAGACCTATCTTTCCTGGTATAACCACTCACAATAATGGTCCAAGGGTATCTAGCCACCAACCATATATGAAAGGTCTAAGAACCAACTATCCTGCTGTACCTACCCAGCAACCATCTATGGTAAAGGTCCAAGATTCAATTCCCCTACTATAGCTACTCACCAATGGCGTATGAATAAGGTCCAAAACCCAACTATGCTGCTGTATGTACCCACCAACCATCTATGACCGGGGTGCCCAACCTTTGGCATGCAGGTCGGATGTAGCCCTCTCCTCTCTGCTCATTGGTGGCAGGACGATCTCAACCCCCCGAAGACAGAGGTAGCTGCTTGTACGGAGATGATCCGAGCAGCATGATAAGAGCTGTGTTCAAGCCTCTGTCATTATCCCATAAATAAATCCTCATATCTCCTTGATTGTCATAGAAATGTGAAATTTTCAGGGTACACTGCTACTAAACCAAATGTAAGCCCCGTAAAAACATAACAAGTTGCTAGATACAGGGCCACAAGCATAAAATCGTAACAGGGATATTTTTACATTAAGGGGGGTTATTTTAAGAGAAGGGTCCTCAAACTGAGTTTGCATGTTGGGGATCCCTGGGGGAAGTCATGGCAATGAACATTAGGGTACTGCCAATTGTTTGTGCGCTGTGGTGCCCCCTAAAGTTCACAAAACTTCATGACTTCATTCAGGCTACTGCTTAATTGTGCCAAAGAACGCTGCCTAGGGGGGAGACGCTCAGTACCTCTCACTGCTGCTTGCAGTTAAATCTGCAAATGCTGCGGTGCGAGGGACTGAGGCTGGTGAGCTGCCTGTTACACAAAGCTGGACCTTTACATTCCGTGACCTTCAATGTCTCTGGAACTGAGCGATATTAAAAACTGGAAATGTGGGGAAAATGGGGAGATGTAGAGACCTAAAGATGTAGCAGTAAGAACAAGTACTCCTTGGCTATCCGATACATGAATTGCATTTCTCTGGAAGTATTCATTGCATCCATGTCATGTCATATCCATGTCAACAGCGGTCCCCAGATGAAAAAAGGTTGGGCACCACTGTTCTATGATAAAGGTCCAAGATCCAACTATCCTGCTGTATCTTCCCAGCAGCCATCAATGTTTAAGGTCTCACCAACCTACGGTCGCCAGAATTTACACACAAGGAAAGGTTTTCTCTACAGATCTCCTGATTTTGCATAGCACCATTTGCAGTTCGGCATTACCTGCACATGTCTGACAGCGTCCAGAGCGCTCAATCACTCCTTGCCGAGGGTCCATCAAGCCTCCTAGCTTTGGGCGCCCACCTTCTGTTGTCTCTGGATATTTAATCCCTCCTTCTGTGACAGACATACGTTTCTAAAAACAAATACATATATATTACACATACATTACATTTAGCATGGTCTTACTGTACAGAACAAGTATAATGTATGAACCCAAACACTACCTATGTGTCACCTATGGGCTCTGCAAGCAAGTACACAACATGATTTACCAAGTTTATTGTATTCAATTCAGAGATTTCCATCACAATGCCTCACATTCCTTGACTCCAACACATAATTACAATATATAAGGCACAGAGAGGCTTCTGAAAAACATGTCTGGTAAATGCTCCTGAAACCTACGCTGCTCCCAGGATGGTTTAATAAATCTGTACTGGCTTTTATAGGAGCTTGTATGTCTATGTGGACGATTGGACCCTAACCCAAACAACTCGAGAAAATGCTTGGAGCTTCGAAATGCTAATGAAGGTCTAAAGCACCCATTACTTTTATTACAACTTTTTTACAAGGCTTTTGTAAGTTTGCAGACTAAAAACACACATTCACCCATCACAATATTGTATTACATTCACTGATAGCCATCACATTCACGAATCTGAACCACAATTACTGATGGCCACCACATAGTGATACATTCACTGATCACCACAATTACTGATGGCCACCACATAGTGATACATTCACTGATCACCACATAGTGATACATTCACTGATCACCACAATTACTGATGGCCACCACATAGTGATACATTCACTGATCACCACAATTACTGATGGCCACCACATAGTATCACATTCACCGCACTCATCTCTAACACATAGTTGTTATGAAAAGCGTTCTACGTGCATAGCCACGTGACACGCCTGCTTCCCCCGTGAACTTCCGCGCTAAGCCCCGCCTCTTACCAACTCGTCTGGGCCCAGTACGCCGAACTGTACGCGTTTAATAGTCCGCAGCGGACAGGCGCTGTCTCCGCTCGGTTGGCCGTGCATATCGGCGGTCGGTCGGACGATCTCTGAGGTAGGAGTTTATCTATTTAAAGTCCCACCACTAGTAAGACACAGCACAGCAGCGCTTTCCCTCTTCTAGAGGTCCGTCGCTGCTCGCGCTCACTGCGCTTCTAAAGCTCTCCGCGTTCGGACTCCTGGTTATATAGACTGCGTTGTTGTCTACGGGTTGATCCACCCTTCTTTCCAGGGGCCAGGAACATATTTCTCTTCTATGATTGGAGAAAAGCTTTGAGTCCAATGACGACATTAGGGGCGTTTACGCGCAAGCGCATTGCTCTCGATTGCGAAACATGTTCGGCAATTTCCGGCTCATTTCGTGAGCAGGGGCGTACCTTAAACTGAGCTCAGCGTTCAGTGGGCGGGTCTAAGCTATGATTGACACACGTAGTATTCAATAGATTGCTGCCTTCTGGCTGCTTGGGGTTTTTGTTGTGCATGCGCGTTGGTTCTATTGCGGTATGGCGCGCTACTTCTGTCTTTATTCCCTGTGTTGGCGTTTACCTTTGTTTTCCTGGTTATATGTTTATCTTTTCCTCCGGTTTTAAAGTGTGCCCAAAGTTTGCTACCTATTTATCAATTAGGTTCTATGTTAGCATGGAGGCCTCTCATCCCCGTGGTCACGTACATTAGCATACTGACGATAGATGCTGGATGTTGGCACGGAAATCAAGGCACACCGAGGCTTCGTAGGTTGTGTGGGCCGCAATGTTTTTCGGAGGAAAATCGGTAGTGATCGCTTCATGCTCCCTCTATGAGAGACCAAGGACTTTAAATACTTCAATGGATATAGAAAGACCTCAGTCAGTATCGGAATATAAATGGAATTGTATTTTCGTGTTACCAGTATTGTTACTGCGTCTTCTCCATCCGGGTGTATATACTTTGTTTTGGGGGTCAGGTAGTCATGTAGTATTGCGGTTCTTTCCTGTATCCGTCTGTACATCGGTTATAGATCACCCCCTGGATGTAATTGTGTGTTCGGGTATCAGCTATTATCTGCCCCGGGTATGTGTGTGTGTATATAATTGTGTTTTTATTGTTATATATATATATATAGTGTATGTAATTGTGTTATTATTGTATAGGTATATATATATATATAGTGTGTGTGTGTTTTATATATATATATATATATATATAATCTAGTGTTCTTATATATGTTGTGTGTGTATAAATAGATATATCCAGTGTTATATTTCATTATAGTATTGTTTATGTATAAATATATTGTGTAAACCTCTGCTGTATAGCTTTTTGTTTTATAAAGGACTCCTGTATCCAGCTGTGTGTTTATTGATTTGTGTTTTTGGGTTCAAACCCAACATTGCTATAAACTCCTCGGTATCTGGTTGTGTTTTTTGCTTTGTGGTATTTTAGTGGTGATCTCCCTGTAATATGTTTGTGTTTTGGGGTCAAAGAATTGTCCCCACATCCACCTGGGAATGTTTTTTTTTTCCTATCATCCTTTGTAGTCAGTCCCACTAATCCTGTGTCTTCACCTTTGCACTGGATAGTTTTAGTATGTAGTTCTTGGTTTGGTAGGACTGTCTCAGCAGGGAACCCCAGTATATAATATTAATTTGTTGGTTTCATCAATCTTCTCACCGAGATCTCAGAGGTTTCCCTTCCATCCTTGTTGGCCATAATACAATAATGTCTGCACATTGCACCAGATTGTAAGCTCTTCGGGGCAGGGTCCTCCCCTCCTATATCACTGTCTGTATTAGTCTGTCCTTTGCAATCCCTATTTATTGTACAGCGCTCCGTAATATGTTGGCGCTATATAAATCCTGTTTAATAATAATATAAATTGGACACCTGTGTTACATTTGGACCGTCTGCTCCGCTAAATCTTGCTGAGGCTGTTTGATGTTTTCATACTTAGAATCCTCCCAGTCTACTCCATGCTTGGTTTGTGTTTGTTATACAAATTTGCAGACCTGCATTGTATTTTAATTCTATGGTTGAATAAGTGCTATGCTTTGACATCTCATCAGCCCAAAGCAGATTCTAGTTTTGGTGTTTCAGAGCTTCTGGCATTTTCTGCACCTTGAAACTGATTGTGGATTCTGCATGTGGATTTTCATTTGCATTTTATTTCTCTGAAATGTAATTCTTTTCTTATGGCTCTGCCTCCCTGGGGAGTCCTTTTGTACTAGTTTACCACCAACACCAGTTATTCTTTTTATCTCCTGAATGATTGGGTATGCATTCTATTTAGCAGTGTTTACTATATCCACTATCCCCTAGGCCAACTTTAATTTGTTTCCCTTTTCTTCACTCTGTCTTTACTTTTTATCCTCCAGGTCTAATAAAAGATGCTTATGCCCAGGAAACGGAGAACCAAAAAGGCTCCCAGGAGCCATCCCTATATGTTCTCCTATTTATTTTTTCATATGTAAACTTGATGAACCTAGGTTGAAAAAAAGACATATTTGGGTCTACAGCAATGCATATGACCCCCTCCCCGTCTTTGCATCCAAAATTAATTGGGGCAAACCAAGGGTTTTGCAGGCCCTTGGCGGAGGTGGGTGGATATCCCTTGTGCCCCCTCTCCCTCTATAGACTGAAGCCTATTGCACCTCTTTTCCTAACTTCTCTATCCATTCCACAGGCTCAATCATCACCTACAGGAAGGTTGGGTGTGGTGTGACCATTCTTGTGGCTGATTCTGGTCAGGATTCCTTCCTGTGGTGATTCACATTCACTGTTAGTCTTCAAGACAGTCCTATCCATCTCCCAGACAAAACTTCAACCTGCATATGTAAACAGGTAGGGAGGTACAAAATCCAGAATCCTCCAGTCCTTGGCCCATAAGATGTCATGGGCAGAAATGAATCTTTTATTTCTCTGTGGTGTAACATCATGGAAAAACAAAATGGCATGTAAGACAAGAAAATACGGTTCTCAACCTGGGAGTATTCCAGCTTCTGGTGGACATGTGGGAAAACCCCTAAATATCTTTTCCATAAAACACGGCTTGCTAACACGGCCTTAGGTTCTGCTTCCATATCTAAAGAAGCTTCATTTAGCAGTTCAGGTACTGAATGGGAGACTCCATAGATTATAAAAAAAATATCAGATAAAGTTATACAAATGCAGAAAATCAATAAACAATTTAACAAAAACTTTAAAAGAAATATTGCATGTTGACCCAGCAGGATCACATTTAAACCATTTTATATTGGTATGGGCGTAGGACTGGCTATCACAATGCTGAATGTTCATGTTGCAGGCTTGTCCTTGTTCTTAGCCTTTGGCCATCAATTTTCTTGTTTTTTCTTGCATCCTGGGCTGTCAATTAACAGATTTGCAGGGCTGCAGCAATATAAGTTTTTGGAACTGCAAAGTAGACTTGGTCTCGTGTCAGGGTTTGAGAGAAAAGTACTTCAGGCAGTGGTCCCTCCCCAGATAACTGCTTTCTTGGAGGTTAATATATAAAAGTATATGTTATTACCTGATAACTTCTTTTTTGGTGAATCCTCCAGGATGGAAAGCTCCATCCTTGATTGTTCAGGTTTATATATTTGATGAAGTCATCTTGATATTACCTGATAGGGATGGCCCATGGGAATTTTTTTTTTTCTGGTTGCCTGGGAGTGGGCAGAGCCATCTTTGCAGGTTATCTGTTTTGGAGGATTCAAAAAAGGAGTTGTCAAGTAATAACTTTCATTTCCAGCTGCAATACTGGTGGAAGCTCCAGCGTTTATCCTGCATTTATCTGGCAGTTGATATTCCCAACTGTGTGAAACATGATTTAAGCTTAGTCTACATGGACATTTTCCCCAGCATTTAACCTGAGGCTTTAAAAGCCCATGTTTGAAATTCCCATGCATTCCAACTGGCTAATCTACACCAGGACGTTTCCTTGGGACACGTTTAGGAGCTTTATCCTAAACGTTGCTTGCAACGTTTAAAAAATGAAATAGAGGCTTTTACAAGAGTTTAAGCTTTTTATGAAAACTTCCATTGAAAATAATGGGGGCTTTTATAAGCATTTTTAGCAGGACTTTGGAATCTGGAATCCCCCTTTAAACTCCCGTAGAGGTAATCCCGAGTGTGACTCGGGGTGGATTTTACCTGCAAATAGTGGTAATCCCGAGTCACACTCAGGACTCCGATCTCCAGCCACAAAGTTTTTTTTACAGGTTATCCCACAATGACAGGATAATTCCCACGGCTACATTCATGACATGAGCACAGCTGTGGGACTCCTGACAGAGATCCCTGGGCACTAGGGGTTAAATGAGGAAAAGGCTCCCTGTTCACCTCTAGTGCTTTGTGATTGGCTCAAGCGTCATCAGAATTTCCCTTACCCCAGCCAATCAGGGAGTGGTGCAATCAGCGGAGCTCTGCTATGCTGACAGCTCCGCTCACCTGATTGCTCCCGCAGCCCTAGAGGAGCTGTAGTATGTGTTCTTGAATACAGAACATGTCAAGCTCCTCTAGGTAGGAACGTTAACGTGTGTTTTTAAAACCATCCATGAAGCCTTAGAAGCATTCATTTGTACATTAACCGAATGCCCAACTCTGAAGAGGCATTGTATGTAGCAATGCTGATACAACCACACATATGTCAGTGCCCTGGAACAGGGATAGGTTAGTATTACGGGTTTAGTTATGCTGGATTTACAGTACCTGATACAATGCAATTTATCAGGCTGTAAGGGTGCCATATATGTAGGTACTTTATCCTACCTGTAACCAAGGTGTTTTTTTTCCTAAATCAGCTGATTTATTTCTGTTTAGCTGCGGGCACTAATTTACTGTTCCATTCCTCGTTTTTGTCGGCAGCTAGCCGTTTTGCTAATTTTGGATGATAACATAAACCTGTACAGTAGGTTCTAAATGTCTAGTTACTATGTGAGAATTATTTGGACCAAGGGTTTGTTGGCCTGATTACAATATTTCTGCCCATGTAGCAGAATATTAATGGTTATGTTTGATATATTTGCTAAATACAAGTTACATTGCCAAAATCCCTCCCTGTTTCACAATGTGGTCAATTTTGCTGTGTGCTTGGAGTCATTGGTCTGTTGGAAGGTGATATCTGCTTCCCATTGACAACTTCTTGGTGGAAGGCAGCAGGTTTTCCTCAAATGTGTCATTTTTTGCCCCACCCATTGTTTTTTCTATTATGGAAATGCCTCTGCAGAGAAACATTGTCTCATAATGGAAACAATTAATGAACATTTACCATTTGCTACTCCTTTGCTAGTTTTGAACTTTCATAAATGATCTTGCTAAATTGGATGATGTATATATTTTGTTTTAATTCTAAAGTTCAAGGTAATTTTAAAAATTTTGGTATAACATGCATGTCAGGTGCTTTATGAAACATTTGATTTAAATGGCTTAACACCCTTCATGTATGTACATATATTTTTTTTTTATTCCTATTGGATTTAATTGGAAATAACAAATATATTGTGTTCTTTTATTGGAATGTATGTGGTTCTGTATGCTGGCTAAAGAAATAGATACATCACATTTCCTGTAATGCGTTGTTCTTCTGCTTAGACCATGTCTAGTGGTTCATTTAATAGAGTTTCAGGTCTACTTTGTCCTAATTCTAACCTCCTATAAATAGGGGTTTTATAAATGGAAGATATGCTTGCCTAATTATGCATAACAGTATTTTCCCCAGAATTTTTTTGGTAGAAAGAAGCTGTAAGCCGGGGCTAACCCCCCTGTATTGTAACCCAACACACAGCCGGATGGTTACTGAAAAGTGCTTTGTGGTGCGTCGGCTAAAAGGGCTTCTGGAGGCCATTGAATCTCATTGTTAAACTCTATGCTGGACCACCTCCTGAACAGCAAGGTGATGAACACTTTCATCATGGGTTTCTGGTACACATTATTGGCATCATTGGACTTCATTGATCTACATTTATGTTTTGATATAGAACTCAATTAGCATGACAGCTAGAATTCTGTATCAAGTGCAAAATGGACTCCTGTACCACTGTCTGTATTAGTCTGTCATTTGCAATCCCTATTTAATGTACAGTGCTGCCTTATATGTTGGCGCTATATAAATCCTGTATAATATTAATAATAATAATAATAATGGACTGGTGTGTAAGCATATTAAACTCCACAGAACCAGACCCATGACAGTAGGTTTCTTTTATTTCCTTTCCTGTTAAATCCAACATGCTTTGAAGCAGCCCAAAAAGATCAGCCTACAACATTATAGAAGCATTAAACTTTGAAGTTGTTAATAGAGGAATTACAACAAGCAGATGGAGAGAATAAAAACTTTTAAGGCCCTCATTCTCAATCATAATTTCCTCAGAGGAGGACCTGTCATGGTTTGGGCAGTTTAATTTCAGCAATATCTGAAAGTGTCCAAAGGCTTGCAGAATGCCAAGGCTTTCAATGGTGAAGATGAGCATGATTCATGTAGTTAATTGCATAAAACAGAAGAGCCGTGGACCCCATAAAAAAAAGGTTTCAATCTGCCAGGGAGTTCAAAATTCTTTAACACAGTCTAGTCCCAGCAGCCAGGTGATAGCAGGGGTGCATCAGCCAATTCTTGTCTGGCAGTAGAGATAAAAAGGAACAATGGCAGCCTCCTACTCTCTGTTCCCAGGATTTCTGCCAAATGGGCATTCTTCCATAACACCTTCAGTTAAACCATTTTATTTACAGTATCTGACAGTAGCATTTGAAATGGACAAGAACATTAATAATGAACAGTATTGGTATAGTGGCAACATATTCTGATTACCAATGTTAGTATCCACCACGTACAAGTGCCACTATAGAGAACCTCCTTTCCCACAGGCAGAAGGGGCCTTTCTATTGTTGCAGGCCCACAACCCATAGCAGACAGATTGGACACAGAAGTAACACCACCACAGGACATATTGCTAGTGGTGCTGTCTGACAGATCCTGTACATTGTTTTCAGGCAATGATGTCAAAGAGTAAGTCAGCTTCAGTCTGTAAATGACAACAAGTCTTCAAATCTGAGAAATGATTGCCAAGTGAACTACTGGGTACCCAAATGAATATGTGGCCACAGCTTCCCTAAGATGCACTAAAAGTGCCTGCTCCTGTCTTTTTGGAAATTGCAGGTCGTTGGGGTATTACCTGAAAGGTGCATCCACTTGGTTACAAGCATAGTTGAAGACCTATTCTTTATCAAGATACCCAGGCTTTATTTCTGACATTTGCCCCCTCCCCTCCCTTAGTTGCAGCATGATGGTGAGTGTTATTCTAATGGGAGTATACTAAATGGAGAACTTGCTCTCTACTTGGAGGTGCTTCTGCTGCTGTCTGCCTATGAATCTGCAGCAATTTTAAATATTACATTACTGATTATGGCTGCCCAGTACTCCTGGTATAGATTTCTTACATATCCACCACCTTGTCCACCTGTCTTTTGCCCTTGTAACCCATTTCCTTCAAGGTTGGAAGTGTAAGTTCACAGATATTTTGCATACTTTTCCTGTAACAAGTGATTATTTTGAGTTAGTGTTGTTACTCTATCAGCTGGAACCAGTCTGGTAATTCTGACCTTTAGGATCAACATTAGAAATTATGCGCAATATGATTCATGGAACCAGCGCAAGACAAGGAGACTAGGTCAAGTCGTACACTGAATGAGGAACAGCCAAGCCTATGAAGAGAGAATCTCAGTGTGCTATTAGACCTGTCTACCTTTCTAATCTGATTGCTGCCTTTTACAAGAAGTTCCTGTTTGTCATTTTTTGGTGAACATTTCCAGAGCCCACCAGTTGCCTGTTGGCCATTTCAATCTCCTTGAACTGATGGTAGCAGAGGATGGTTTGAAGGCATTTGCCCCTATTCCTTATCAGATAAAGTAACATTATTATTGACAACAAGACCTCAGTATTAAACATAGCCAGGCAAGGAAATATAAGAAGTTTGCTGTGAATAGCAACAGACAACAGTGAATGTTCATTGAACAGGAAATACTTCCAGTATTATGAAATTGGGTTTTCCTGCCATATTGAAAAGAAAAAGGTTTTCTATGTGGATCACCTGTCCTACAAGAAGGATTTGCTTCTTTAAGGACAATGGAAACGTCCCAGTCCACACATCCTGACTGTGTGGTTATGATTTAAAGAGAAATACCATTAACATTTGAAGTGTCCCCAGCAGTTTTTGTCTTTACTCAAAGCTGGAAAGACTTTAACCAGCAGAACTACCTGAGGCCAATAAATTTGCAGCCTTGAGTCCTGCAAATTTTTTTTCGATTTTATTTACGTTTCCCTAGACAAGGGTCTAAGCTATAATTCTGTTGAAGTACAACTATCTGCCTTTTCTGTATAAGATGGGCAGAAGGTTACTTGATACTTTCCCCACACAGCAATATAATTGCTTTCCATTCTGGGATTTGCCTGAAGTTCTGGTGGACTCACCATTTCAAGTTTACTTTAAAAGCCATTTTTCTAAATGCCATTGCTTCAGCCAGAAGGGTGTCAGAACTTAGAGCTCCTTTATGAAATAACAATTTTGCACGATACTTTTATTTTGTCCTTCCCAAAGGTCTCCTCGGCATTTCATTTTGATTAGAATACCTTCTGACCATGGACCCTTCTCCTTCAGAAAACTCTCAGGGGGAGGTGGGAGATTTTTGGAAATGAAACCTGGTCACCTACAAATTAGCATTATATACTACCCTGTTTCCCCGATGATAAGACACTGTCTTATTTTTTTTGGAAGGCCAAAATATGCTCTAGGGCTTATTTTCAGGTTTGCGGGGGGGGCCTTATTTTACATTTTTCTCTAAAAAGGGGGGGCTGTCTTATTTGATGGCCCTGCCTTATCATCGGGGAAACACGGTAGTTCTAGTTCCTAGGCTTATTTTGTATCATCTGTAATTTTGGCTGCCTAGTCTAAAGATTAAATGTTTTCAGCACCATATGAGTTAGGATGTTCTTTATTATTTCCCTCCCTGTTGTTTATTGTTTGTCATGTTCCATGAATAGGATGACATGAGGATTGCCAAGAATATGGAAAATTGTTGTACACAATAAACAAGTTTTTTGCAGGTGTAAAAAAAATGCTGTAAGAATTCTTTCTCACATGTGAATAGCTTTTTTTATAGGAAATACAATGCAAAGTGAATGAGCAGAAGGGAAATCTAAATCAAATCAACATTTACAATGACTACAATATGCCTTCAAAACAGCATCAATCCTTCTAGGTACAGTTGCACACAGTTTTTGAAGGAATGTGGCAGGTAGGTTTTCCAAACATCTTGAAGAACTAACTACGGATCTGTGGATGTTAGCTGACATTTGGGATTACATGAAGACAGGATTCGAGGTTAGGACTCCAAACTATCACTTCCAGGATTCCTTGTTCTTTAGACTGAAGCCAGTTGCACCCCCAGTTTCCTATATATACTGGTAATTCTAATTTTGCTTGGCCTTGTTTCAATGTTGGAGGTTTGGCTTTTTGGCCTCGGTTCTTTCATGAAGACCTCTTCAGCCAGATTTCTTTGGACAGTAAATATGTGTACCTGGGTCCAACAGGTTTCTGCCACTTCTAAGCTGATGGTTCTGTTGGTCACCTTCCAATTTCTAAGCATGATGTATCTTTCATCTGCCAAACTAAAGCTGCGTACACACTGCCAATTTTTGTCGTTGGAAAGGATCTTTCACGATCCTTTCCAACGACAAGGGAGTGCACGATGCATGAACGATGCTGTACATACAGCACCATTCTGCTCTATGGAGAGGGGAGGGGGAGAGCGACGGAGCGGCACCCTGCTGCGCGCTCTCCCCTTCCCTTTCATTAGGATCGGCTGTTGTCCATCGTCCGTGGATCCGGCAGGTCGGTCGTCCGGACGATGGACGACACCGACTGTACACACGGCAGATTTTCGCCCGATAATTGGCCGATGCCGATTATCGGGCGATAAAAATCTGACGTGTGTACGTAGCTTAAGTTTTCTTGGAGACCTTGCTGATATAGTAGAATTATCTTGTTTCTTGTTGCTGTGCTCTGTGTTGCCATTGTGTATACCCTGTGATATCCTCACCTTGATAGCAGAGTTTGATTTGCTCCTCACTCATTTTAAGACTCCTACACAGCTGTTTTCAGGTAATGACTGTGTTACAACCTACATAGGAAAATGATGATTATTGGTTAATACTACACCTGACTTGTCAAAAGGTAGTCACATTAAATATTGATTTGATTTAGACTTTTTTTTCTTTTAAGCTCACAAATAGACAATTGAAATTTATATCTGTGAAAGCATTCTTACTTTACAGCATTTTTTACACTTTTTTGCAGCTTTTGCACAGTATTGTATACATGGAGTTCCTGTTCAGTATTGCCATTGACCCTAATAAATCATGGTTCAATTTCTGCTCCAACAGGTGAAAAAATTAACTCCTGATCTCCGAAGAACTTTGGATATTTTATAGATCAACACTTATACATAATAATACCCAGTTTTATCATCTGTATCTTGAAATGTGTACAGTTTTTTCCTAAAATCTATTGAACAACATTTACTGGGAGTCTAAAAATTCCTGTACGAGGAGTTTAAATCGTAATGGGTGCCACCTCTGCAAGAAGTTATAGAGTGGAGCAAGTTCACTATAAAGCCACATATGTATTTATAGATGGTGAATATAACCCCCTTGAAAGACTAAACATAAGTAGCCTTACCCTCCCTATACATTTACCAGGATTATATTTAACAGCCCTTTCTGCAATCTTCAATCTGCTTTTCCAATGCACAAAGTACAACACTGCTGCTCTCACTCAGCACCTTTTTCCTGCTATTGGTAGAAAGCTTCACAGAGCTGATCAGCTGATTCTCAACCAATCACCTGACCCCACCCACCCCTTTTATTCTGAACTGTGTTGACCCATAATCCTGCCCACTTTTATGATTGTCCTTGTACGGGAATTCAGTTCTCATCACCTGATCCCACCCACCTCCTTCCTCATGGATAGACTCTGTAATAGGGTTGTAGTATCCGGAGTGAAAGTTGAGAGCTCCTCCACAAAATATCCCAGCATGCACTGCTCATACATGTCAGGGGGAGGGGCCATATCATAGTATTTATTTACTTATTTTTAAACCACAATGGATAGTCATTTACATCAAAGTAGAATGCCAACTTGCCAAAAAAGGCAAGTAAAAAAGGGTATAGGTCACATTTTAATGCATTTTAGTTAATCTGTGTGGTTAATTTTTTTTAACTTGAGGTCTATAACTCAAGAAAAATTTTGTTTGTGGTATAGCATTGCATTCCATTATGATATTTGTAACCTACTATACCCCCTAGTTATTGACTCTCTCAAATGAATTCCCTGTAGATCAGTGTTTCTCAACCAGGTTTCATCCAGAGGTTGCTGGGGGTTCCTTAGGCAATGAGTAGTTTGTGCCAATGGACGTTTTGGCTATCTGTAAGGGTGACATTCTTCCCATTGATCCTACTGACCACCACAGCAATGTACTGTGAGCTGGGAAAACCAGAGGATATGGTGGTGGTTGGAGTGAGTGTAGGAAAGCTGGGGGACTCACTTGTTGGATTGAGATCAGATTGTAAGATCCTGTAATTGGCAATCAGGACAATTATACAAAATAGGGAGATGTATGCAGCAAACCTTTCCATTGGTTTACACAGGAGGTACTTCAACCACTTGATGACTTTACTTCCAGGTGGGAGTTCATTCATTCCTGGCATGTATAAAGGAAGCAGGGAATGCTGGGTATCCTGGCAGAGGAGAGGATTTGGGGCTCCGCTGTGGGTGAAGAGTGGTGGGATGGGGCTCCTCCTATATAAGCGTGAACACCTACCTCCTGTGCTGGATACATTTGTAACGTTGTACGTTTGTAAAGTACTATTAGTGGTGGAATTTCCCATCAAGAGAAGAGAAAGTAGCTGTGAAATTCATCAGGAAAAGGTGGGTGTTTAATGAATGTATTGACATCACAAGTTACTAATGTCAAAGTTTAATTGTTTTTAAGCTGGGTTAAAAAATATGATTATATTTTTATGAATAATTGATGTCTAGAATTAGGGTGCCTTAAAAACCTCAAAAATACTGTTTCCATTGTTAGAAAGCAAAAAGATTGTATTGATTTAGGTTTGGGAAAGCTGGAGGACTCGGTTGTAGGAGGACTTGGAGGTGTGATTGTGAGGAAGCTAAAGCAGTTGGTGGATTAGAATTCTGTGGCACAGCAAAGTGATGCTGAACATAAGCAGTGGAACAGATCATGCAAATACAAATTTAATAAAAGCTTACAACCTGAATCATAAATAGTCACTATGCATCTGAATGAATCCTAATCACTTCCTAATATTTTTTTTAAACGTATCCATTCTAACCTTTAAGACAAATACTTTATTAATTCCTGAATAATAAAGCAACCCACAAACCCATAAAGTTTTGTACACCAAATTTGCAGCGGTCTTTAAAAATGTAAGCAAAATTTTAGTATATCATAAAAATACTTTGGACTAAAAAAAAAAGGGAAGACTTACAGTGGAAAGATCATTGTGTTGGCTGGGGGATGAGATACAGGGGAAAGACCAACGTGTGTACTGGGTAAGTGAAAAAAGGGAGAAACCAATATAAGTGCTG
>NC_092859.1:46439-48855 GCF_032062135.1 Pyxicephalus adspersus
GTGTGTACCGGGTGGGGGACACCAAAGAGTTCAATGTGAGTTCTGCGGTGACATACAGAATAGAGTGTTTATTGGAGGATGGGATTATTGATGGATAGTCTGGTAGCCATTTCCTGACCAAACTTGTTTGGTAATGGTCGGACGTGTGCCTGCTTGGCCCTCACGTATATTGGGATTTGCCTCTCGTCTTACACCTTGGTACCTAACTCTCCTTTTAGCTGTTCTCCAAGAGTTTTGGTTTAACCAATCATGACAGCATGCTGGAGAAGACAAAGGAAAGACCAATACATGTTTTCTGCCAATCACCGCTTGTCCTAAAGCTGCTGTGAGCTCCATTTTGCACAATGGTGTGATTATTCATTACACTGAATCCCAAGGCCTTTGGTGTATTATAACAGTACTCCCACCTCATAGCCCATACTCCTCCACTGGCATGTATTACCAACCAGGACTGTTTTCTGTATGACCATTATATGTGAGCCGTGTTGATGCTACATGCATCGTATTACATGTACAGTGCTGCGTGATATGTTGGCGCTATATCAATACTGTTTAACAATAATGTGGATGGAGGAACTCGATTGAACTGGAGATTATGTTCCAACAGCTATCTGGCGGCTGTCTGGTAGTTTGTAAGTGTTTCTTTATTCAATGCACTATTTTGCTTTGGAATCAGGTTTAACATTTGGAATCTTGTTTCTCTTCTGGACAAAGCAGGGTATGTACAACAAAATCTTCTAAAATACACAGCAACACACTACACAAAGACAGCAAATAAATATATAACATTTTATTTATCCACATAAAATAGTTTTATCTTTATTACTGTACTGTATGTAACCCTTCACCTGCTGAAGCCCCACAGAGCTCTGCCCTTTCATCCCGCGTTCTGATGAGAGTGCCAGCAGTGCTTTCTGGTCAATCTCTCTCTTGTCCGAGCTCTGAAGAGCCCTGAACACATTACCCTCCCATGGCTTTATTATAGAGATAAGGAGACATCCATGAATCTACTACCCCTTATTAGGGGAGTTATAGTTCATATTGCCCCCAACTCTAGGGGCATGTGCGTGGGGTTGGGGGGAAAATTTTTCCAGAACCCCCCCCCCTTCCAGTATAAGACGCATGCACAAGATTAACGCAGACAGCGAGATAAAAAACCAGGACTAAAAGTCTCTTTATACAACAGGCTCCGCCCACTCTAAGTGGGACTGCAGGATCCATACCAACTGCACTCAGCAGAGGCTGGACCACAAGGAAACCACTCCCACAAGGAGCCATGAAAAAAGAGGCATGCCAGATTGTGATCTATATGAATTGTGTGTATGTATAAAATACATACGTAAAAACATATAAACACAAACATAATGGCCTCCTGATATGTTAGAGGTTATGATATATAAGGCCTTCCAGGGAGGGGAGGCTGTCAAAAGCCAGGAAGTGCCTTATTGCCTCCACATATACAAAGCTCCAGGAGAGAGCAGTCTCCACTTATCATGCTGAGGGTGAAGGAAGAGATTGGTTTTTAAAGTCTTTCACGGGAAGGAACCCAGATGTAGGGTCCTGACAGGTCCTCAATGATCCCTTTTATTTTATGGTAGACCTCTTCAAAGCTGTCTCCCTCGACCACGGCTGAAGTGAGGAACAGGAGAACATCCAAGAATGGAAAAGCAGTAACAGAGAGGTATATCAACGGAGGGAGAAGAGAAAAACAAAAAAAAAAAAGATTAACAACAGTCTGTTAAACATTAGTTAAGGCTATCTTACTGTGTTTCTTAGGTATCACAGAGAAGCTTTAGCCCATTGTATTTTTCAGTGAATTATTAGTAATATAATAATGTAAAAGTCACTGGGCTGCCCCCAGACTGCAGCCTAGGCCCACCTACTGATGACCAAAGCCAATTCTATGGGAGTAGAAGACAAAAAAACAATCACTTTATATGTATTATTATATGCAGTTTTTAGAATCTGCTTTTTCCATAATAATGTAGTATTTTGCGTCTCCACCCTACTAGGATTTTCTCGCTGTAGTTGCATCTCTGCCCCTCTCACAACAGTGAGATTTGCTGCAGGAGTTTATTTCTCTACTCTTCTCCTTGATAAAAAGTCTGTCTCCACTACAGAAGTCTGTGTCTCATACAATGGGGAGACTTCCCTCTAATATTTAGCGTCTCTGCCGCTCTCACAATTCAATGGCTTCCCTGCAGCAGTTTCACAGAACACATTCACTAGATGAAACTTTTAGTTATAGGTGGAGTCTGACCCACAAGGATAAGATACGAATTTTATGTTTATAACACCAACCAATCACAATACAGCATACAAAAATATTTTGCACATAAAAAATGTCATAGCAGATTGAAGCGTTCAATGAACACCTATACCAGTATATACTGGGTATGCACTGGACATTACAATT
>NC_092859.1:52330-65415 GCF_032062135.1 Pyxicephalus adspersus
CCAACCGGATTCATCCAATACTGTACAATAAACTGACCCTAACTCATCGTACATCATATTATAACGCCAACTGGATTCATCCAATACTGTACAATAAACTGACCCTAACTCATCGTACATCATATTATAACCCCAATCCGATTGATTCTATACGGTATATTAAACTGACACTAACTCTCATCCTACTTCAGTCTTGATGACCTTGCATCAACCCGCACCTATTTCTTGGAGAATTGTGCAGATACACACAATCGGAATTTTCCCTGGCGCTCACCTACATCTGGGCAGAGATTTTTAGAACTGAAACTGACCCTAAACTTCATTTGTAAGCTTTTCCAGGCAGGATCCCCTCCTCCTGTGTCACTGTCTGTATCTGCCATTTGTAACCCTTATTTAATGTACAGGGCTGTGTAATATGTTGGCGATATATAAATACTGTTTGTTATTTTACTTATTAATAATATTCTGGAAAAACTCATAACCTGTGTCAGGTTGGGCTTCTGTGTATAATGTACTGAACGGGCCAAACGATGTGTAATATATATAAGCAGGATTTTGGAGGTTCTCCCTGCGTCTGTATGGGTTTCCTCCGGGTTCTCCGGTGTACTCCCACATCCCAAAAACATGCAGTGAGGTTAATTGGCTTCCCCTCAAAATTGGCCTTAGACTACATTAATGACATATGACTATGGTAGGGACATTAGATTGTGAGCTCCTTTGAGAGACAGTGACATGACTATTGACTTTGTACAGCGCTGCGTAATATGATGGCGCTAAATAACTACTGTATAATTATATATATAAATATATATATATTTATTGATAACAGATTTCTTAATATGATCTGCATAGTAAAGATGAACAGAGCAATCTTTAAGAACAAAGACATCAAAAATCTTACAAAATGTTCTCCAAGGTTTTGGGGCGTATAAAAATAGCAATAGGTTGGAGCTGGGCGGCCTGAAGACGTCTGACAGCATTGGCAGAAACATCCAGAATGCAGTGCTTGCCCTAAGAAGAAACAATGATAAAGGAAGATAATTGAAATGTACCTGAAAGAAAAACTGCTTTTTATTAATGGCAGAGCAGTGAAGGGTTTGAATCCTCTCAGATGTTTATTCTTCTCTAGGATCAGTTAATGGGTTTGTGTTTTTAGGTAATTTACTGACCTGTAGCTCTTTCAAGCTATATTAGCATTCCCTTAGACATGTACTGTGTAAGGTTCCGACCTAAACAAAAGCCTACCAACACCATAACTCCTCACCTGTCCTGGTAACTATTGGGGAGGAAAGCCTAGGAAATGCTAAAAATTGAGTCATTACCAGAAGAGAAATAGGGGATACACCATATACTGCTGACAACTGCTCCAAAGGGGTTTTCCTCACTTTGAAGAGATTTTCTTTTACTTCCTATTGTGTCTAAAGGCCAGGAAGAGAACAAAATTGTTCATGGAAGATGATCCTTCCAGGGTTATAGAGGAATAGCAGAGAGATAAAGGTGAGATGGAGATATAGCAGTGTGTGGGGGGGGGAGTTTGGAGGGCATTGTTTGCGCTCTGGCCCCACATCTGTCATCTCTGGCCTGATGCCGGACCACGTGGTATGCTGGCAGACAAGTTCTTCCTACATTTATAGCCAGCGCTGATTAGCGAGCTTTACACACATTGTCCTCCTGTGCCCGCAGCCTATGTTGTATTTGGGACGTGGCATTCTAACCCCAACCTTAATCTGAAATGTGCCACTTGAATTGCTTGATTTCTGTACTAAGAAGCAATGCATTACACTTTTTACTTTATTCTTTCATCATTAAACTATAAAATACCAGTCCTGACCATCATCTTCTCCCCACCATTCAGGATTTATATAGATGATACAACAGTGGTGCACAAAACCATGAAGGGCCCCAATCAGTGGCCAGAGATAATTACCACATTACATTGGTGGTCAGAGTAAATTTCTTGTAAATGTAAATTTCTTCACATTGAAAGTAATTCTGTTTCTCTACATTGCTGAATGTAATTTCCCCTATGAATGGGTGATCAGTGTATATTCTAACATTACATTATTATATTGTTATTGATCTAAATTCTCTCTTTTCAAGGGTGGTAAGGGTAAATTTCCCTGTATACACACAGCCTGTATTCAGTTTATAAACCAGCAACGCTGTGTGTACAGTTGGATAATTGGCTCTGTGTTCACACTGTATATGGACTATAAACCATTAGACTTTGATAAATAAAAAGCTAGTTAGCAGTCTCTTATTGCAGAAGTAATAATTGTTTCCATCTGAGTGTAATGTTGTGTATTTAGATTAAAGTCTATTACAAACAACTTGTCAGTCTGTAACAAACACAGCCAACAGGAATACTCACGAGGAACACAGGAGCCAAACTTATCTGGAAACTCTGATAGAAGGTCATCATTTACCCTGTCCTTCCCAGGACCCAGGATTATGATAGGACGAGCATAATGAACTGAAAAGAGAAATACATCCAGCATGAACACAAAACATTTAAAAGTTGTAGTCTGAGTCATCTTCTAGCTTTTAATTCTTTTTTCCTGTGACATTCACACCCATCCTGGAGTTTTGGGTTCCCTGTGGAGTCTTTGCATTGCAAACTAAAATTGTTATACTACAATGAGGCTCAATAGTAGTAACTTCAATTCTCTCACCCCATGCAACAGATAGAGAGGGGTCACCCTTTAAGACAATGTCCGATGGTGGACACTTACCTTCCATCTGTACAACTGTCTCATAACTGAGCACTATATCTTCCCGACCTTTAAAAGAAAAACATAGAAGCTCATTGGAAGCAGAACAAAAGTTTTTTAAAAAGTACAATATTATCAGGTCATACTGCACAACTTCATACACACAAGAGTAGTATTGGGATACAGGACAGAATGGGGAAGTAGAACTGCTTGTAATGGGTCAGTATAGAAAGAATCAACAAATAAAGGTAGGGTGGAGGTGTAAAGAATGACATATAAAGGTAACATGGACACGTAGCAGTGAGAGATGTGCAGGAGGAATATACAGGTGTACAGAGGTATTCAAGTTGTAGATAGAGAATAGGGACAAAAAGAAAGGATGCAGATTTAGCAGTGAGAAATGTAAAGAAAAAGGAGGAAAATATAAAGTTGAATAATTATTTTTTCAAAAAAAATAATTCTGAACATTACTCAAATCACATGATTAAAATCATCTTATATAACAAATCTTAGAAAGACACAGAACTGCTGTCTGAGCAATGTCAAATATTCCTGAAGCGTTTTACATATGATACTGCTTCTTTAGGGCAGAGATAGCAGTCTGATACCAAAAACAAAAGCCTTGCTATATTCCAGCAAAAGCCAAAGTGTACAGCAATGTTCAGGCCGCACCTCAATCAATGGACAGAAGGGTTAAATCCATAGCCATGAGCCAAGTTGTATGAAAAGCTGTTGACATAATGTTCAGAATTTTATTTGAACAAATAATTGTTTGGAATAAAGTTTTCTATAAACTTTTATTTTTTTTTATCAATCATTGGTAGCAATGCCCTATCTGTTTTTGTTTTGTTTTGTATTACGAGTGAGGGATATGGCAAACCACTGACTTTTTCTCTATTTGTGGAAAAGGTATATTACCCTGGGGCAGAGATATAAAGTTGGAGTTTCAGGAGAGTTATAGGGGCAGAATAGATAAGAAAATTTGAACTATACAGGAAGGAAATATGAGCAGTATGAGGATTAGAAATGGGGGCATACAGAAGGGATTTGGGGGCAAGATGAAGAAAATGAATACTGAAGTACACAGGAATGAAATAGAATTAGGATTGAGATAAACAATTTGGAACATAGGAAGTTCTAAAAGCAAGATGAAGATGATAAATTAGAAATATACCATAGGCATATACAGGCAGGATGGAAATAATAAGTTGGTTTATACAGGATGGAGATATAGGGAGGATGAAGATAAGGAGTTGGGGTATACAGGATGGAGATATAGGGAGGATGAAGATAAGAAGTTGGGGTATACAGGATGGTGATTCAGGCTTGATGGATGAAGTTGTTGGGGTATACAGGATGGAGATAAAAGAAGGATAGAGATAAGGAGTTGGGGTATAGAGGATGGAGATATAGGGAGGATGAAGATAAGAAGTTGGGGCATACAGGATGGTGATTCATGCTTGATGGATGAAGTTGTTGGGGTATACAGGAGAGCATTATGGGAAGGATAAAGATAAGAAGTTGGGGTATATAGGATGGAGATATGGGTGGGATGGAGATTAGAGGTTGGAGTATACAGGATGGAGATTCAGACTTGATGTATAAAAAGTTTGGGGTATACAGGAGGGAGATACATACTCTGGGACCCTGTAGTGCTGCTTCGATCCTGTGCAGCGAAGGAGAGTTGTAAAGATAGATTCAATCAGACCAGGAAAAATGTTAGTGAGACTGTCAGTCACGGACACAGATGTAATGGCATCTGAACAATGACATTTATAACCCGAGTCTCCACCCTGGACAGAGGCAGCTACAGGGTGGCAAGTGTTCTGTAGATCCTGCTGTGGTCATTTCAAATATGAATGTACATTAGGAAGTCATAGGTTAGCAAGTATTTGTCCTACTCTTTGCTGTTCTTTACCATTTATGCAGGAATGCAAGTGACAGTATCCACTATCCCAGGATTATCCTGCCTTGCCTTCTGCTGTTAAGCAGATGGTTGGGAAGAGAAGTGTGTGTGTGTATGGAGGGAGTGTTTCTGAAGTAAATCATCATTTTCCATTGCAGAATCAAAATTACCACAGCTCCCACATCTCCAATATGTATTTCTCTTCTACCATTGTCACCAGACGGGAGAGCCCAAACAGTAAAAGGAAAAACATGAATATAAAGCTGTTGTAGCCGGTTTGATGCTGATAAATGCTGCAATTAGAAGTTCCATACACATACGAGTTTGACAAAAAGGCAATATTTTCCCCCTAATGCTTACCTTTTAAGAAAAAAAAGAAAAGCAAAATATTATCAAGCTAACAAGGAGAATCAAAGTCTCTCAACCCAATCCTAAGACACCCCAAAGATAACGCAGTTGGGTCCATAACCCCACCATTCTCCTCTTCAACAGAGACTGGAAGGCAACCCACTTCCACTGTGCTTTAATAATTTCTTCAACCATGCCTAAATAATTCTAAACCCCCTCCACATCTAGTAGCTCTATACTTCTCTGTATTCTGTACACCCCCCAGTCTTCTCTGACATATTTGAGTATCACAGATATGAAAAGCAGAATAGACAGCACAAGACAGTACAACATGATCTCACCTTTACCTTTAACCGAGACCATTCTCGTCTTTCCACCCTGCAATGATAAAACAAAAACATTATCATCATTTTTACAGTGAATGATGTTTGAAAAAACATATTGTTTTGATGGCTTGTCATCACACATGGAGGACCCAAACAACATACGATTTGGGACTGGTGACAGTGCTGAACATTATATGCTGAAAGCATAACACTCCAGACAGGGATATACAGTGCAGAGTTCGGGAATATAGACATTCAATCATATTTCTTCACACAGATGTTTTACATTAATATCTCACTTGGTTATAAATAGGTGGACCTGTTTTTGTATGTAGAGGGTAAGGGTGTCTCTCGACAAGCAGACCTAGTGTAAATCCTATAAATGGTGGACCTGGAATACATTTTGTATGTAACTAAGGTGATGTCATAGTCTTCATATGGGTGGACCTGATATAAATCACATTGGAGGAGAAGGAACAAGAACCAGTGTATGCTTTGTAAAGTATACGGGGGAGGGAGGGCTTTGCACAAACACGCCTATTTTACAATTCCATAACAGGACAACTTTTACTAATTTTAATGTTAGGCATAAGTTATCAGAATTAGGCAATGATATAAGGTTGGCCCAGGATAGGGGATTCCAGGTCTTAGCTAGCTAAAATGGAGTCCAGGTGTGTCAGTGAAATGACATGACACCTTCTCACCCTCCAATTGAAGGGCATAGGCTTTCACCTTACCTTCTTTTACTGGGGATGAAGCCAATCTCCTCACCCTCTGGTTGGACCCGCCGAGCCTGCCACCATTCCTCATCTGTGGCATCCAGGACATGCAGAACATCTCCAAACTTAAAGCTCAGTGCCTGGCTTAGAAAACCACAATCTCGCGTCTTGTCATAGTCAAAGAGCGCTCTGAGGAGGAAAATGACTTTATATATACACAGATTGCCTGAGAAGGATCATCACAGAGACATAACTTTTATTAGGGGGTTATGGTTGCTGGGGATATACAGTAGATATGTATGTATATTGTAATGCTGCCTCCATTTTACCGGATATAGAATCCTCGTTTGCTGCCATTGGTGTTGTGCAGTGAGGCACTGCCAGAACCAAGACTGCTGTTCATCAGCTGCTCCCGCAGGTCATGGATCTTGGCCTCAAACCGGCTGTACTCTGCAGGAACAGATAACATGAGCACATGAACAAACAGAATATAGTAACAATAAAGGTTATCTCCCTGCAATGAAGTGATTCCTTTACAAACCCAATAGAAGTTAGACACAGACAAGCCCCAAGGTGGAGAGGAGAGCACATTCTTCCCATTTCTGAAGCAAAGGCGGCTCTGCAAACTGTCTTTTCTAGTCCTATGCATTGAAGCCTTTACTGGGGAACCATTATTATTAGCTGCTTTCTAAGGTGAGGTCAGTGTGACCAGCAAGATTACAGGATTTCAGTGAGTGCAATTTAAACCTCTTGGGTGTATTCTATGGAGCATATACAGAAAGCCACTTATCTAAGGAAATGATGGTCAGAGCCACTGTCTCTGGTTTGGCAATTGTTCTGTTACAGTGTCTCTGAACCAGATTATTCAACAATGTTAGGTTTAAACTTGACCTCTACTAGCCTGGTGTCCCTGTGGGTTGAGTCTGGAATGTCTATCCAACAAATCACTGTCTCTGTACTTTTTCTTGCTGTAAATGTGCTTATCAAGTCCTGTCCACCTATTTTGCATATGAGGGCCAAGTACATGCCCAATATCTGAAAGGCAGATTGTACAACAATCAACAAAACATTGCAGGTTTGGTATAAGATACGAGATGGGTTGAATTGCACATAAACAGCACATATCTCTCCACTACAGAATCAACTCTCCAGCCATGGCCTCGGGAAGCCCTGTCTTCTTTTGTGGATGCTCTGCCTCCATACCTTTGTGCAAAACCTCATTTAGCATATGCATTAGGCTAAATGCCCTATGTTTGGTAACATTTACTATATATGTGGCAGCCCTTGCCTCCAATATTGTGTCTGTTGTCTTAGATCTGATCTGTGAACATTACTTGTATTAACATGCCATTCTGAATTATGCACTAAAGGGATAGTCACACAATAGCCAGTTACAGGTAACATAAAACATATTGCACACCTTCAGGTTTGTATTGTGCAATAATGGTGACGGTCTGTCCTGCGTTCTTCAGAGCAAGTGCTGCTTGTTCATGTGTTGCATTCCTCAGATCCACCCCATTCACCTGGAAGACAATGGAAAAATTAAGGTGCATATTTTTTTTAAGTGTCCAGAACAAACTCGTTACAAGTATTAGGAAACATTTACTAAATGATATAGAGGTGTTCATACTCACAGACAGGATCTGATCGCCCTTCCTCAGGGCTCCACTCAGATCAGCAGGTCCACCCGCCAAGATAAAAGAGATAAAAATTCCTTCCCCATCTTCTCCGCCAACAATATTAAAACCTAAACCCGTTGATCCACGATGTATGACAATCCTCCGTGGTTCCCTGTGGAAAATCACAGGAACATGATAAACAACAGGACCAAGTTCTTTTATGTGCCTGCATTCTCCATTTAAGAATGATCATCTTCATTGTAGAAATCTGCCAATTTACATCCATACAATATTATTCACATCAAAACCCCTGTTCCTTGCCTTTCTGCCTCTCTTACCGTGGCACCTCTTCCTCTCCCATTAGCTCTTTAGGAATGGGCGAATATCTTCGAGGTGATGTTGGTGTCATGACTGGTGCATATTCTGGGCCTAGGTAACTGGGGTGACACAAATCACTGTCCAGCTGCTGAGAGTAGGCTGCAAGCAGAGAGAAGAAATCATAACTTGAAAATTAAATATAAGAAAGAGACAGAAAGAGGGGGAGGTGGGGGTGAGAGCGGGGCAGGGTGGGAGAAAGAGAAAGAGAATGGGGGGAGGTGGGGGTGAGAGCTGGGCAGGGTGGGGGAGAGAGAGAGAAAAAAAAGAGAAAATGGGAGAGAGTTTGGAATGGGTGACAAAGTGGGAACGGAGTATGACAAAGAGGGAAGAGAGATTAAGGGAAGATGTGACAGTAAAAACAGAGACATGGAGAGGAAGAGAGAGGAGAGGGGATGATGTGACAGTGTTATGGGAAGATAATAAAGAAAAAGAGGGGGATAAGTGAGGGAAGGAATGGGAATAATAAATAGAGAGGAGAAAAGGATGAGAGCAAATTCAAACATCAAATAATAAAAAAAGAATGAGGTAAAAAAGAAAGAAAAGAGTGAGAATTACTGGGGGAAGGTGGGGGGAATGAGAGAGATAGGAAACAATAAATAAAAGGCAAAGAGAGTATGAAAGTCACAGAGATGAGGTAGGGGCGGCAAAAAACACATCTGAGATGTATGTAAAGAAGTAAATGTTTGAAAGGCAGTGACATACAAGTGGTGATATCCGGAGGAGCATAAGAGTCGTTAAGGTAAACATTGGTAGGTTTGGCCACTTTCAGGTAGACAATATCTGATGTGTTCTTCAGAGCTGCCACTGCATCCTCATGCATCACATCCTCCAAACTGACATGATTCACCTGCAGGATAACACAAGGTTAAAGGAAACCCCATTAAAGAACAGCTTTAGTCATTTTGTACTTTATAGAAACCTATCCTAAGTGCTGTCAGATGAGTCTGGGAAGGGTATTGCCCAAACCTTTGCATGTCCTGATTGGAGAAAGTCTTAAGTTGCTGGTAAAACCCAAAAGTTGCAGTTATTCATATTCAATTCTTGGTAACAGCATTCATCCAGTACTGCAGAATCAATCAGGAAGGAAGTGTTTTCTATGGTGGAGCGAAGGAAAGATTTCTACATGCCATGATGTATAGGAAGAGAGGGGCCCCAAAGACATTACCAGGCCTGATTTCAGAAACACATTAATGTGAGCCAGTTAGGATACTGGAGGGCTAAGGTTAGGTTCTGGGTATGCTAGGCACCAGTGCTGGGCAAGAAGAGGTTAAGGTTAGGCATGGATATCAGGATTTCAGTGCTGACGTAGCACAGTCTGGTCTCCGAGCACACCTCAATGTCTGTTCCACCAACATTAATAATAATTAGCACAAATGATCCACCAGCTCAAGAGTTCATAAATTTAGAACCAAAGTGATATTTAGAGTTAGTAAGTACCAGAACCAAAGCCTAAATAGCAGGGAGATTCTTTAGCTGAGAAGTCTTCTAAAGTCATGTATTCTAGATAACCTTCTGACCCCTGTAGGATGAACAAAAAAGTCTCCTTGGTCACAACTAACATGGAGAAATGAGAAGAAATCTACAGAATTTACCGCCAAAATCTTGTCTCCAATCTGCAGCCGTCCATCCTTGTGAGCTGCTCCACCTTCAATGATCTTCGTCACATATATACTGTTATCTCCTGGAATGTGCTGGTTCCCAACACCGCCAGCAATGCTAAAGCCCAGACCTGACCAGAGAGGGAATAATGACAATAAGACATGACATATGTTCTGCCGATTTACAGTTGGTGGCAAGGGCTCCTAGGACACTTTACTGGAGGGCCACATCATATCCACATTACTTTCAAGTAACTGTTGGGTGGGGGGAACCCTTAGAGACAAAACTACAATAGGAAGAGGGGTAACAATTTACACCTATCACTTTTCAGAGATACAGTGAGGGAAAGAAGTATTTGATCCCCTGCTGATTTTGTACGTTTGCCCTCTGACAAAGAAATGAGCGGTCTATAATTGTAATGGGAGGTTTATTATAGCTCAGAGAGAATAACAACAAAAGACCCCTTAAACACCCAGTGCTGAAAAGTCAGAGCTTGATCCCATATCAACTAGTCCGGAGACTGGCCAGGCCACTCCAGGACCTTCATGTGCTTCTTCTTGAGCCACTCCTTTGTTGCCTTGGCCGTGTGTTTTGGGTCATTGTTATGCTGGAATACCCATCCACGACCCATTTCCAGTGCCCTGGCTGAGGGAAGGAGGTGCTCACCCAAGATTTGACGGTACATGGCCCCGTCCATTGTCCCTTGGATGCGGTAAAGGTGTCCTGTCCCCTTAGCAGAAAAACACCCCCAAAGCATAATGTGTCCAACCCCATGTTTGACGGTGGTGATGGTGTTCTTGGGGTCATAGGCAGCATTCCTCCACCTCCAAACACAGCAAGTTGATGCCAAAGAGCTCAATTTTGGTCCCATCTGACCACAACACATTCACCCAGTTCTCCTTTGGATCATTCAGATGTTCATTGGTAAACTGCAGACGGGCCTGTACATGTGATATCTTGAGCAGGGGGACCTTGCGGGCTCTGCAAGATTTCAGGCCTTCATGGCGCAGTGTGTTACCAATTGTTTTCTTGGTGACTATAGTCCCAGCTGCCCTGAGATCATTGACAAGTTCCCCCCGTGTAGTTCTGGGCTGCTTCGTCACCGTTCCCATGATCATTGCAACTCCACGAGGGGAGATCTTACATGGGGCCCCAGACCGAGGGAGATGACAGTTATTTTGTGTTTCTTCCATTTGTGAATTATCACACCAACTGTTGTCACCTTCTCACCAAGCTGCTTGGCGATAGTCTTGTAGCCCAGTCCGGCCTTGTGTAGGTCCACAATCTTGTCCCTGACATCCTTAGACAGCTCTTTGGTCTTGGCCTTGGTGGCTAGCTTGGAATCTGATTGGTTGCTTCTATGGACAGGTGTCTTATATACAGGTACTGTAACAAGCTTGGATCCCTTACAGAAGGTGCTCCTAATCTCAGCTCCTAACCTGCATACAGGGAAGACACCTGGGAGCCGGAAATATGGCTGGATGATAGGGAATCAAATATTATTACACTAATTTCAATGCACATCAAGCTCTGATATTTCAGCACAGGGTGTTTGAGGGATCTTTTGTTGTTATTCTCTCACAGCTACAATAATCCCCCAATTACAATTATAGACTGGTCATTTCTTTGTCAGAGGGCAAACATACAAATCAGCAGGGGATCAAATACTTCTTCACTGTAGTTGGTGGCAGACACGTCCACAAGCAGAGATTCGTTCAAGAAATAAGGTCCACATAATGCCTCTATCACTTTCTGATAATACTTGGTGGCAAAGGCCCCCAGCAACAGAAATTGTACAGAAAAGGGGGTCACAATATGCTCCCATTTACTTTCCAGTGTCCTACCTTTTGGACCTTTAATTAGTTTAATTTCGATGATTTTTTCAGATGCTGGTTTTCTACGCATGACATACAGACGGACAATGGAGCCAGCATCCTTTAGAGCCTCCACAGCAGTGCTGTGTGTCACTTCCCGCACATCTACCTCATTAACAAACAGGATGCTGTCATTCACCCTGAAACAGAAAAAAAAGATCAGTTATTGTGAAAATGACTGAATGATGTTGAATGGAGACCATCTATAGAGAAAAATTTTTAGAGAATGGGGGACAGAGATCTAGGAATAAGGAGAACGGTGACTACTGATGGAGAATTGGGAACAGCTGTGATGGAGGACGATTAGAAGATATGGGGGATGTTAAATGTAGATCATTGGATAACAGGAAAGGGAGAACCAATATGAAGGAAGGTGAAAGGATGACAGGAAAGGGAGGGTGGAACATGGCTTGAAGATCGGGAAGAGTGGTTTGGTACATTGTAGTATGATTTGATGATGGAGAAGGAGAGTTACCTATTGTGGAATAATGATAGAGTGAGAGCAGTGATAGAGGAGAATGATTGGATAAAAGAAGAGAGTTGAAATGAAAAAAGAAAGATTGGCTAATGGAAAAGTGTAAGCTGTTATGGAAGAAGATGATTGGATAAAAGGGGAGAGAATAATTATGGTGTAGAAATTAAAACATCTATCTTTTTTCCAACTTAATTTCCATTTACATGATTGGATGAGATCAGAAAACTTTAAAACATTTATATATTATAAAGTGCTCACTTAAAATTTTATGCAAAAACTGTCATATTTTCTATCAATATTCTTTTCACTCTTATCCACAATTCTAATTACATTTATTTGAACCACCACACTCATTGCTGCTTTGCATGCTGGCAAGAAAAATGTCTGTAAATGTGGTAATAATGGAGATGTAAAGAGAGTCTGGCTATGTGCATTCAATGTAACATACAGTTGTGATAGCCAGTATGCTGTATCCAGGAGGCTGTATATGAGGAGCATACACCAAGAACAACTCATAATACTCCAGTAAAGATAACAAGCTTGTTAGCATCGACAAAGTGAACAGAGCAGAAAGCTCAACCTGGGCCAGAAGGGCTGAGGCCAACTGGATGGCAAACCCAAAAGGTAAAGCCCCTGACCAGGCGGTGTAGACCTCCCCTCTTTAAGCACCTACCTGAGCCTGCCATCCTGAGCCGCTGCTCCACCTGGGATGATCTTTGTGATGAAGATACTGGGGTCATCTCCTACATGTGGGTTATCTGTTCCCCCTGCAATGCTGAACCCCAAACCTGAGTTACCCTAAAAAAAGAGTAACACAAGAAGGTGAGAAAATGGGTTTTGGAAAGAGACATGGTATCTAAGAGATACAAATAGTAACATCTCACCCTCTCCAGTGTGATTTCTTCATACTCCATCTCTGCCTCAGTACCGTTTACCTAGGAGAAAGCATGGGATCCATTAAAAATCATTAGTGTGTCACCCTGCAGGAAGAGGACAGACTCATAGCTCCCTTCTGTCTGTGTCACCCTGCGGGAGGAGGACAGACTCATAGCGCCCCCTTCTGTCTGTGTCACCCTGCGGGAGGAGGACAGACTCATAGCGCCCCCTTCTGTCTGTGTCACCCTGCAGGA
>NC_092859.1:66845-69164 GCF_032062135.1 Pyxicephalus adspersus
TGTCACCCTGCAGGAGGAGGACAGACTCATAGCTCCCCCTTCTGTCTGTATCACCCTGCAGGAGGAGGACAGACTCATAGCTCCCCCTTCTGTCTGTGTCATCCTGAAGGACAGACTAGTAATAAGATGCAGAGCAGGGACAAGTTTTTCTCACATTACTTACATATGCTGGTGCTTCCAGTGTATCAGTATTTACAATCACAGGAGGGGAACTGGCCTGCAGAGGAAAGGAAATATATTAATTGCATTCTATAAGGTACACACAGAGCAGCACTTTGAGATGTTTAGAATCATATAAATATTTGGGAAATCCCTATATATCCCTTTGTGTTTTACCAAGAAGAATAGTAATGTTCTGTTACATGTATCTACACTTACAAGGACTTGTCTCTGGAATTAGTGAACATGCCAGGTGATTTTCCTTGAAACACATCATGTACTTGTCCCTGGCATCAGTGAACTGTGCTGCAGGGGATTGTTACCGGAATCAGTTTGTGCTGCCAAATCTCTGCAGCTGCTCCACAATAGAAAAGGCCTAATAAAATCAGAAACCCCCTGTAGATAAATATAAGGCCAAAACGTTTAATTTATTTTTTAAAAAATACATTTAAGAAGGGGTAGATCCTGTGAGAAGTGAATAATGCTGTCTGTATTCCCCACTCTCTATTTGTTCTGGTGATTGGCACATACAAAATGATGAGTTGTCACCTGAACAAGGGATAAGTGAAACAAAGAATGATAAAGCTACAAGTGGAGGAAACTTTCTCATTAACTGGCCATGAAGTGGGGGGGTTTAAGTAGTTTGGAATAGAATGCCCACAGATAGAAAAAATGAAAACCCAAAAAGGTGTGAAATGTGTCCACACAATACAAATTCTAAGAATATGGAAGAGATCTTACCCTGCTGGTTCAGACATCCTACAGTACTGATCATTTCAGTAGCACTTCATCCAAGAAAATGTTAGCCCATCAGGGTCTGCTAATAAATGTTTTCACCCAAGATTCATTAACCTTTTACCCTATGTTTACATTTTTTTAACTGAATTCCAAATGTGTGAATTTTAAGTACATTTTGACTCCTGGGTGAAAGCTTTTATAAATACGCTATGAATATGTTTCATTCAAGGAAGAGTGTCAGAGTGAGTGTGAGATAATATTTATGACGTTGGCAGCAGCCTTCTTTCTGTGACGCTATAGAAGGATAAGAGACATAATCATTCATTTTACTTCTTCTCTTTCTTGGTCCTGGGAAGAATTCTAAGCAGTGGAAAGTTTATAGGAGGTGAATTGGGTCACAATCTGGGACAGTTGGCTCCTCTGGGATGTACCTGTACCAGCTATGTGCTGGGAAATGCCTAGAACAGATTTATTATCATAGAGAGGAGTCTGTGATGTTTTAATACTACCATTATTCACCATAGATGGTGAATCTGTTTTATCGGTCTCCAAAGAAAGCAAGTGGAGTATACTGAGCACTTTTCTGACATTTCTCCAAATGGAACTCCTCCACGATGATTTCCCCAGGATCAAAATATTGGCCTTTGTTGTCCTGTGTCCTGAGCCTGAATGCAGGTCTCACCCCCCTTCCATTCCATTCTGTATATAGAAGATCCCTTACATCTGCTGCTATATATTGTGGTACCTTCCCAATAAAAGTGATTTTATAAAGCAGTTTTAACAAACCAAAAAAAACAAGGTTTAAACTTGTGATGTTGAGTTGTTGTAAAAAGGTTAGAAAGACCTGATAGTAGATGAATTGCTATCATTAAAAAAAAGTCATGCCAGCATTTTCTCTACCATGCCGGACAACGGGGTAAAAGGATTACAGATTATTCACTGTCACTAGGAGCATTATAGCATCAGATTATCTAATAGTAGCAGTACAGTAAAAATTCATAGACTTATAGTTGTAGTATAGCTCATAGATCATCACTAACAGTAGTGGTAAAGTAATGGATCATTCACTGGAAGTACAGTAATATTTCTTCTATTACTGGTAGTAGTACAACAATAAATCATCCACTGGTACTATAAGTATGACAATAGAACATTCCTAGGAGGTGGCATGGTAATGGTAATTCATGAACTTGTTAGAGATATACAACAAAAGATTCATAGTTCTCCCCAGCCCGTTTTTGGGGGGCGGGCCGCCCACCTGCTGTGATTATTCCACCGGCACATTTTCAGCAGCTCTGAATGGACACCAGAGAGGCTGCTCTGCTCGCTCCGGCGTGTGGAGATCATACCCTGTTTCCCCGATGATAAGACACTGTCTTATTTTTTTTTGAAGGCCAAAATATGCTCTAGGGCTTATTTTCA
>NC_092859.1:70692-71658 GCF_032062135.1 Pyxicephalus adspersus
CTAAAATTTCATTACTATGGCAAACACACTGCCCTTTTACACAATACTGCCCATTTCTAACATTGGAACACCAATTTCTCTGGAATGGGGAGGTGTAGGAAACATCTGTGGATAACACCCCTAAAGTTTTATTACAATGGCATCATTAGAACATAAAAAACTCCGCCCATGAAAACTAAATTGGGGTTAAGGTACTGGTAGGGTAAGTCATGGGTACCAGGGCAGCGTGTTTTGATGGGCAGAGTTTATGTAATGATGCCATAGAGATGAATGTTTGGGGGTTGTAGCCACAAGTGTCCCCCACTTGCACCTATGATTCTGTTTATCTGCATCTCTCTGTTCTAGAGAAATTAGGGTTCAAGGTAGGGAAGCTGACAGTTTGATGGGCAGAGGTTTTATGTTCTAATGATGCCATGCCGTGAAATTTTAGGGGTTTATACATCTGTTCCCCACTTGCACCTACATTTTCAGATTCCTGCACCTCCCCATTCCAGATAAATTGGGATTCAAAGAAAGGTGCCCAACACTTACCGCCTGTTACCAAACCAAGGTGCCCGACACTTACCGCCTGTTACCAAACCCAGGTGTCCAGCAGTTGCCGAGAAGTCACTCAGGAATGGCAATTTTTCACTGCTAATGTGAACTAATCTTATTTTTGTAGCTCCAAATTTGCCGTGTCTAGGCCCGCCCACTTTTTTTTTTTTACCACCCGGCTGAAAAAAATTTCTGGGGAGGACACAGAGATTATTTACATACATATTAGTATAATAATGGCTCATCCATTAGCATTACTAGTGGCTATTTATTTTTTTTATAATTTTTTTATAATAGTAATATGTCCAGTAATATGTACAATCTTTAAATAACAATCTCTGCTGTAACAAGAAATTAGAAAGTTAAAAAGAAGGGGTCTATCCAATACTACATCCAACCTATTAAGTAACAGAGCGAGCCTATCCAATAATA
>NC_092859.1:73872-87549 GCF_032062135.1 Pyxicephalus adspersus
GAGCCTATCCAATAATATAATACCCTACTAGGTAACAGAGCAGGCCTATCCAATAATATATTATCGTACTAGGTAACAGAGCGAGTCAATCCCATGGTGTGACAATTTTTAGAGAATACAGGAGCTATCCTATTATAAGGTAACATAGAACATTAAAGAAACCACCTGCATTACTAGGAACTCTACTAAGTAATTTAGTAAGTCTATTGAGTAACATGAAAGCTATCCTGGTATCACAGAGGGGGTCTATCCATTAACATGGCACTCTACAAGAAAAAACATGGGGTATATCCAACAAAATCTCACTTTACCAGGTAAAACAGGGGGTCACTCCAGAATCATGATAATCTTTTCCAACAGCTTGGCACTAATCCATGTAGCACAAGGGGTCTACCTTGGCATTCTATCAGTAAACACAGATGGTCAATTCAATAACATGACAGTGTACCAGAAAAAAAAGGGGGTGACTCCAGTAACGTGACAATATTCCAGGTAACACAGGGGGCTCAGTCAATAATTTCATATTTATCAGATAAGTCAGGAAGTCCATTTATTAAAATGACATTTTACCTGGTAATAAAGGGGATCCATCCACAAATATGGCACACTAATAGGTGATATGGGAAGTCCATCTAACAACACAACATTCATCAAGGTAAAAGCAGGTACCCGTCAATGACCCTTTACCAGGTAATATGAGAGGCCCTTTCAAATGACATGTCAGCCCTAGACACAAGGCAGATCGCCCTACAGTTTTCCCTTTCCGCCTGGTTACCTGGTTGTCGTTACACAGCCACTCAGTCAGGGTTTTGCAGGGAGACAGCCCTTCTTTTATATTTTTTTTAACTCTCAAAGTCTGCCAGCAGAACTGACAGGCTACAACTCTCACTGAAAGTTTGTTACAGGCCAGCTCCATAACTATTTGTTTCCCACAGCAGGGCCCTGGTATGCTGTAAAATGGCAGCTCAGACCTGCAGTGAGAGCAAGCAATCCAGCACAGCTCCCAGTGACTGGCACCTAAACAGCTACTTGGCACCTCTGCAGCGCTTGTTCTTAAGCAGCAGTTGCATATTTTACCAGTGGGCGGCAGTGAGTGGTTCACTACAACCCGCATTTATTCCCTTTTGGGCTGTTGCAGGTAGATGCTACATCTACCGGGACGTGAACTGTTCCGTTGGGTAGCATTTTCCCTAAAGCTGCAGTTCACTGGCATCTAGAAACCAAATTTTGTAACCCCAACACCAGTCTGACCACCGCCTCAGCTTTAGTTCACATTAGTGGTTTCTGCAAGCAGATTTAGGCAGTTTTACTGTTAAAAACTTCTTGCAAAAATGATTAACATTGAAATGAATGGTGCGTTTTTCTCTTAGCAGAAGGCAGCTGCATTGCTGTGCATTTTTTCTACATTCACACAACATACCCCAGCCATTTAAATGAACAGGAATACGAAGCACTTTTCACCACTATGCAAACTTAAGTAAGTGTCCACATTTATTTCCCCAGCAGTTTCAATTAAAACTGGAAATTATGGTATAATTCCCTGGCACCTAGCAGTTGCCAATAAGTGTGCAAGAGCTAATGTGAAATAAATCTAAACTATTTTGCTGCATTGATTACATTATTACACCCCAAGGAGTAGCACTAGAAAGCTAGGTCACAATACACCGGAAATTTGGGTAACAATACAAAGACAAACTTGGAAAATACGAAAAGGGCAGGAATTACAAAGTTGAAAAAAGGCCCAGCTTTATTAAAGCTCTCCAAGGCTGGAGAAGATAGACTATCATGGGAGAACCTGGGTGATCCAGCAATATCATCCCATCCCAGATAGCATAATAATAATACTTCAATATCACACTACATACTCTTATATCATCTTATCCCATGTATCAAATATTATATCCCTAATATATATCACACTACATCCTCCTATATAACCTCATCCCAGATATCAGATATTATATCTCTAATATAATCACACTACATCCTCTTATATCATCATTATATCCCAATATATCACACGACATCCTCTTATATCATCCCATCCAATATATCAGATATTATATCCTAATATATATACTACATCCTCTTATATCATCTCATCCAATATAACAGATATTATATCCTAATATATTACACTACATCCTCATATCATCTCATCCCATATATCAGATATTATATCCCTAATATATCACACTACATCCTCTTATATCATCCCATCCCATATATCAGATATTATATCCCTAATATATCACACTACATCCTCTTATATCATCTCATCCCGACATCCTCTTATATCATCCCATCCCATATATCAGGTATTATATCCCTAATATATTACACTACATCCTCTTATATCATCCCATCCCAAATATCAGATATTATATCCCAATATATCACACGACATCCTTTTATATGATCCTGTCAGTAAGCTTCTCACAATATGGCCCTATGCAGCACAAAATTTGATATTATGTCTTACAAAACGTTCCAGTCATACACAGTAGAACATCCAAATCAGTCCGCAGTTATATATATTCTAATATCTAATAACTATGATATAAGGATTGAATGATGTGACGTCACAGATCGTATTACGTCACACACACGCTATTCTATGGACAGCTGAGGATTTCCCCGTACGATCCATGGAATGATGATCCGATTCTAAGGATGAGATCCCCGGCTATTGCGCAGCGCTCGTCTGGCTATTGCGGATCGTGACGTCATGTCATGATAAATATCACAGCGCCTATCGTGAGGTGACGATACTGCAGAGATTACGCAGCCGGGAAGACACCGCAGCATCCTGCACTCCGACACCCGCAGCACCGATACTCACCCACCTACCGGCACCCACCCCCCACTCACCGGCTGCCGCTGCTTCTTGGCCTTTCTGACGTTGCTAATAAAACGTCTCCCCATTTTTTTAGCGTACCAGACAGAGACGAACATGTCCGACCAGCAGAGGGGAGGAGGAGGAGGAGGAGTGCCTGAGAGGAATGGCGGCAGGAGGAGACACCGAGGGGGGAGAGAGAGAGAGGGGGGGGGGCAACACAGAGATAGAGGAAGGTAAAAAACAAAGACTTTTGAGAGATAGGAGTGTGTCAATACAGTGAGGGAAAGAAGTATTTGATTGCCGGCTGATTTGTACGTTTTCCCCCTGACAAAGAAATGAGCGGTCTATAATTGTAATGGGAGGATTATTGTAGCTGTGAACCCTCAAATACCCCGTGCTGAGAAGTCAGAGCTTGCTGTGCATTGTAATGAGTGAATAATATTTGGCCCCTATCATCCAGCAAGATCTTCGGCTCCCAGGTGTCTTCCCTGTATGCAGGTGAGCGGAGATTAGTGGCACCTTCTGTAAGGGGTCCAAGCTTGTTACAGTACCTGTATATAAGACACCTGTCCATAGAAGCAACCAATCAGATTCCAAACTATCCACCATGGCCAAGACCAAAGAGCCCACCATTGAGCTTAACAGATCCTCCTTAATCGCGCAGCTGAAATCTAATCGCCTTAATTGGCAGATTCGCGCTCCCTATTGCTCATTATTGTGAATGCAGGAATCCGGCTGGCAGTGAGGCGAGTGTACGCGCACACTCGAGTCTGGACCGCGGTACACCGCGCTCGCTAGTCGCGTGTACTTTCACGCTTCCAGCGAGCGCGGATTTTGTTGATGAATCAGGGGCATTATGCTTTGCAGGTGTTTTTCTGCTAAGGGGACAGGACACCTTCACTGCATCGAAGGGACGATGGATGAGGCCATGTACCGTCAAATCTTGGGTGAGCACCTCCTTCCCTCAGCCAGGGCACTGGAAATGGGTCGTGGATGCGTATTCCAGCATAACAATGACCCAAAACACACGGCCAAGGCAACAAAGGAGTGGTGGAGGGCACCACTCCTTTGCCCTTTGTCAGAGGGCAAACATACAAATCAGCAGGGGACCAAATACTTCTTTCCCTCAATGTATAAAATCTCCTCCAAGGAAACCCTATATTGGCATAAGGTGTTAGTAGGGGAGACCTCACATTTTGAACTTATTTGACTTATCCTTGACAGGAATCTTTTTTTTAAGCTAACTTTGTATTTTTGTATTCCTTTTATGAATAAATGTATAAAAGGGAAGTGGGGGTGAAAAGAGAGAGGAGGAGGAGAACAGAGAGAAGGCAGAAAAGAGGAGGAAAGGGGCTAGAGAAAGAAGATAGGAGAGAGACCAGGGAGATAAGGAGGGGAAGAGATACAGTGCGGAAAAAGAGACAGGGGAGATAAGAAGGTAAAGGAGAAATACAGGGGGGAGAGGGGGATAGGAAATAAAAGGATCATGATACATGGATAAGAGGTGAAGAAAGGGATAACTAATTTGGAAAGATTGATAATGGGGAGGGGGACAGAGAGATAACGAAGAGGGGGATAGGGGGGGGGGGGATGGGAGACAGAGAGATAATGGGGGATAGGGAACAATTAGACTAATTTTATAGTCATTTACTCTCTCTAAACCACATCTTATATTTTCTCCTAACTATCCGAAGATTTTCAAACCTTACCTTACATCTACTCCACCAACTGCTACACTACGTCTCTCGAGGTTATTGCACAAAATTACGAGTTGTTGCACATTGACCTGACATTTTTTTTACTATTCTTTAAAGATATTTCTAGAATAGGATTGTAGCAATTTTAGATCTGTATTTGCTGATACCCATTTTTATGTTTTATTTCCCTATATATGAGAAGGGTTCTCAATATCCCTCAAGGAAGCCCAGAGGATGAAATGCGTTGGGCTTCAGACCTATCACAGTAATGCTTATCCCCTTCTCTCTTTTGGAATTATATGTTTTGTAATTTTAATAGGAGACACATGTCTAGTACCCAATCTGATTCAACTCACAAAGAGATAATGTTTGGATCGTATCTATACATGATAACTGGTATTTTTGTTATAAGTATTACAGCATTGTGAAATCCTATGCAACTAAAAAACATTTTATATAAATGTTGCAACACAAAACCCCTATCTTTTTTTTTTCTTTTCCATTTTGTTCTCATTCAATCTAAGGGGGTGGCAGTAACATATATTTGAAGGAAATAACCACATTTTGTATTCTCTATACAATACTTACAAAAACCCAACGTAACCCCATCTATCCAATGTTTCCTAGAAATAATCAGCATCCTCTGAATCCAACAGTCCCAGCAATGCATCACTACCCCCGTCTATCCAACATGAATAACAACAACCTATCAGCACCCCATCCATCTAACACAGCATGATGCCCAGCAAACACTTCCAACAGCTAAGACGAACCTCAACCATCCAACAGCCCCAACATTCCATCATCGCCTCTGTGACTACTCTGAAAAAGCCCAAACAGCATTGCAACACAGCAACTTATAGGTACCTAATTTATCCACCACTCCCAGTAGCCCATCAGCTCCCCATCTATCCTTTATGCCCAAACATAAAGTAGCATTACACCCAGCACTACATTCCCAACAACCTATTGGAACCCCCAAAACAGGCGTCTAAATAGGACAATTAGGTGACACACAACAACCTTGGTAAGTCACTTTTGTAAGAGCCGGTATCAGGGAGATGTGGAAGAGGAGGCCAACATCCTGAACGACCTTCCCTTAGAGAAGCGCTTTAATTCTATACTCTACATTCTCGTAGGAGAAGAGAAGCTAGATGATATATTCTACATAATCCCTAAAATGTCCCTAGATTGCCCTCTGATTCTGGAAAGGGGAATACTACACAAGTTACCCTTTTTTGGAAACCAAAATAGTGCTCAGCATTTAAGTTTAAATGATTCAGTTATGTGGAATGGATCAGACATAAGTCTCTCTTCTCAGCTGCAGTCTTCTGTGTCGAGTATCTGTGTCCCCGTCATCTAGTTCAGCAAAGATTGGCTCAATCTAAACAATGATCGCATGCATTGTTCAGCCAATACCAACAGGATCCATTGAATTACAGAAAATTCCAATAAAGATGGGTAAACCATCATAAGACTTCCACATTGCTGGATCGTTCATTATGGGACACTGAAACTCCCTGAAGCCTACAAAGGTAAATATTAGTTAAAACAACAATAAATAGTTTTGGGTTTTCAATTATTTCTAGGGCATATTTAACCCTCTCCAGAAATGGGTAACGGGTACTATGTACCCCTTTACACATTCCCCAGGGTTTTAAGGTATTAAGTGTGTAAAGCATTCCTAATCGAGCCTTTGGGAATGAAATCTAGCTTGTAGAAGGTCAGCTGAACCTCTTAATAGATTTCAAAGAATTATTTACAAAAAGGGCCAGAAATGTATAGGAGCTGATCATTTCTCCCTCTCTGGGGTATGAATGGACAGTTACATTTACAAGGAGATGGGTGAAGAACTGCAGCACTGTGAGGAGCCGGACCATAATATTGTTCTTAACAACCACTAATAGACTCTTTGTGTAAATATATGAGGAACACACATCACAAAGAGGTTCACTGGATTCTGCATTCTTTAGAAATGTGTATGTGGTGTATGGAAAGGATATGTGTGTCCTATAAGAGGATCTGCTTGTCTGCAATGTATAGGAAGCATAAATATAGGGAGCATAAAAGTTGTCTGCAGTCTATGTATGTATGTGGTCTATAGAAGAAATATGTATGGTCTATTGGAAGATGTGTGTACAGTCTGTAGTCTATAAGGATGAAATGTACTGTCTATAGGGATACTGTGTGCAATCTATAAAAGGACATGTGCAATCTAATCTGATTACGTAAGGGAGAATGTGTACGTTTTATAGCGATACTGTGAGCCTGATTTATTAAAGCTTTCCAAGACTGGAGAAGGTACACTTTTATCTGCAAACCCGGGTGATCCAGCACACTATTTGTTAGCAAATGTTTACAAATCCTGGACCAGATCTGTTTCAGGTTTGCTGGATCACCCAGGTTCACCAATACAAGTGAACATTTTGCAGTCTTGGAGAGCTTTATTAAATTAGGCCTCATGGGTACTCTGGGTACAGACAGTTCACATGTAAATGTACAGAAAAGCCAAACATGTTCTCTGAGTTGTATTGACTGTCTGTTTCACCCTTTTGTATTAATTAGGCTACTTTCATACTGTTCACATGAGTATTAGGGTAACCACATCACTTCTTTGGTTCCAGTGAAGCAGTAAAACTGCTATTTTAAACAAGTAATACTCAGCTCTTTGTCCTAAATATTTCAATGGATATTTTGTCACAATGGACACCGTGGTTAAAAGGGAACTTTGCCATCCATCACAAGATAGCAGAACTCAAGCATGACACTGTAAATTGATCAATTTATAAAATAGCAACTATAACCTCCAGGTGATAGATGTATTAGAAATAGACCGAAAAATCAATAAATAAAAAACAGAATCATTAAGATTGATAAAGGATCAATGTCGCCCCCATTCCAGTCACCGGGGAGGATAAAGGATCAATATCTCCCTCTTTGTTGTCACTGGGAGGGATAAAGGATCAATATCGCCCCTTTCCAGTCACCGGGGAGGATAAAGGATCAATATCGCCCTCTTTGTTGTCACTGGGAGGGATAAAGGATCAATATCGCCCCTTTCCAGTCACCGCGAGGGATAAAGGATCAATATTGCTACCCTTTCTAGTCACCGGGATTAATAAAGGATAAATATCACCCCGTTTCCAGTTACTGTGAAGAATAAAGGATCAATATCACCCCCTTTTCAGTCACCGGGAAGGATAAAGAATGAACATCACCTACTTTCCAGTTACCGGGATCAGTAAAAGATCAATACCGCCCCTAGTCCAGTCCCCTTGGAGGGATAAGGGATAAATATTGCCCCCTTTCCAGTCACTGGGATGGATAAAGAATCAATATCGCTGTGTCATGAACAGACAGTTCACATGCAAATGTACAGAAAAGCCAAACATGTTCTCTGAATTGTATTGACTGTCTGTTTCACCCTTTTGTATATATTAGGCTACTTTCATACTGTTCACATGAGTAATAGGGTAACGACATCACTTCTCTGGTTCCAGTGAAGCAGTAAAACTGCTATTTTAAACAAGTAATACTCAGCTCTTTGTCCTATATAATCCAATGGATATTTTGTCACAATGGACACCGTGGATAAAAGGGAACAACAGTAGGACTAAAGGATCAATATTGCCTTCTTTCCAGTCACCGGAAAGGATAAAGGATCAATATTCCCCCCTTTCCAGTCACCAGGAGGGATACAGAATCAATATCGCCCTCTGTCCAGTCACCAGCAGGAAAAAAGGATTAATATCGCCACCATTCCAGTCACCAGGAGGGATAAGGGATAAATATTGCCCCCTTTCCAGTCACCAGGAAATATAATGGATCAATATTGCCCCCTTTCAAGTCATGGGGATCGATACAGGATCAATATCGCCCCCTTTCCAGTCACCAGCTTAAAGGATCATTATCGTCCCCTTTCCAGTCACCGGGAAGGATAAATGATCAATATCGCCCGCTTTCCAGTCACCGGGATGGATGAAGGATCAATATCGCCCCAATTCCAGGCATCTGGATGGCTAAAGGATCAATATCGCTCCTATTCCAGTCATCGGGATAAATGAAGGATCAATATCGCCCTCTTTCCAGTCACCGGGAGGGATAAAGGATTAATATTGCCCCCTTTCCAGTGACTGGGAGGGATAAAGGGTCAATATCAACCCCTTTCCAGTCACCAGGGTGGATAAATGGTCAATATCGCCCCCTTTCCAGTCACCAGAAGGGATAAAGGATCAATAACGCCCTCTGTACAGTCACCAGCAGGGAAAAAGGATCAATATCACCCCCTTTCCAGGCACCGGGAGGAATAAGGGGGCAATATCGACCCCTTTCCAGTCACCGGTAGGGATAAGGGGGCAATATCTCCCCCTTTCCAGTCCCTGGGAGGGATAAGGGGTCAATATCGCCCCCTTTCCAGTCACAGGGATGGATAAAGGATCAATATCACCCCCATTCTAGTCACCAGGAAGGATAAATGGTCAATATCTCCCCCTTTCCAGTAACAGGGACGGATAAAGGATCAATATCGCCCCCATTCTAGTCACCAGGAGAGATAAGGAGGCAATAACGCCCCCTTTCCAGTGTCCGAAGAGATAAAGGATCAATATTGCCCCCTTTCCAGTCACCGGGATGGCTAAAGGATCAATATCGCCCCCTTTCCAGTTACCGGAAAGGGACAAGGGGGCAATAACGCCACTTTTCCAGTGTCTGAAGGGATAAAGGATCAATATCGCCCCCATTCCAGTCACCAAGAGGGATAGGGGGACAATATCGCCCCCTTTCCAGTTACCGGGAGGGATAAAGGATCATTATCGCCCCCTTTCCAGTCACCAGGATGGATAAAGGTTCAATATCACCCCCAGTCTAGTCACCAGGAGGGATAAAGGGTCAATATCGGCCCCTTTCCAATCATCGGGAGGGAAAAAGGATCAATATGGCCCCCTTTCCAGTCACCGGGAGGGATAAAGGGTCAATATCACCCACTTTCCAGTCACCGGGAGGGATAAGGGGGCAATATCGCCCCCTTTCCAGTCACCAGGAGGGATAAAGGATGAATATCGCCCCCGTTCCAGTGATCGGGAGAGATAAAGGATCAATATCGCCCCCATTCCAGTCACCGGGAGGGATAAAGGACCAATATCACCCCCATTCTAGTCACCAGGAGGGATAAAGGATCAATATCGCCCACTTTCCAGTCACCGGGAGCAATAAAGGGTCAATATTGCCCCCTTTCCAGTCCCTGGGATGGATAAAAGGTCAATATCACCCCCTTTTCAGTCACGGGAAGGGAAAAAGGATCAATATCGACCCCTTTCCAGTCACCAGGATGGATAAAGGATCAATATCGCAATATCGCCCCCTTTCCACTCACCGGGAGGGATAAATGGTCAATATCGCCCCCTTTCCAGTCACCGGAAGGAATAAAGGATCAATATCACCCCCGTTCCAGTGACCTGGAGAGATAAAGAATCAATATTGCCCCCTTTCCAGTCACCGGGAGGGATAAAGGGTCAATATCACCCCAATATCGCCCCCTTTCCAGTCACCAGGATGGATAAAGGATCAATATCGCCCCCATTCTAGTAACCAGGAGGGATAAGGGGGCAATATCGCCCCCTTTCCAGTCACCAGGATGGATAAAGGATCAATATCGCCCCCTTTCCAGTTACCGGGAGGGATAAGAGGGCAATAACGCCCCCTTTCCAGTGTTCGAAGGGATAAAGGATCAATATCACCGCCATTCTAGTCATCAGGAGGGATAGGGGGGCAATATCACCCCCTTTCCAGTTACCGGGAGGGATAAAGGATCAATATCGCCCCCTTTCCAGTTACCGGGAGGGATAAAGGATCAATATCGCCCCCTTTCCAGTTACCGGGAGGGATAAAGGATCAATATCGCCCCCTTTCCAATCACCGGGAAGGAAAAAGGATCAATATCGCCCCCTTTCCAGTCACCGGGAGGGATAAAGGATCAATATCGTCCCCTTTCCAGTCACCGGAAGGGATAAAGGGTCAATACCACCCACTTTCAAGTCACCAGGAGAAATAAGGGGGCAATATCGCCCACTTTTCAATCACTGGGAGGGATAAATGGTCAATATCGCCCCCTTTCCAAACACCGGGAGGGATAAGGGGGCAATATCGGCCCCTTTCCAGTCACCGGGAGGGATAACAGATCAATATCGGCCCTGTTCCAGTGATCGGGAGAGATAAAGGATCAATATCGCCCCCTTTACAGTCACCGGAAGGGATAAAGGGTCAATATCACCACCTTTCCAGTCACCGGGAGGGATAAGGGGGTAATATTGCCCCCTTTCCAATCACCAAGAGGGATAAGAGGGCAATATCGCCCACTTTCCAGTCATCGGAAAGGGATAAAGGACCAATATCACCCCCATTCTAGTCACCAGGATGGATAAAGTATCAATATCGCCCACTTTCCAGTCACCGGGAAGAATAAAGGGTCAATATCACCTCATTTCCAGTCACCGGGAGGGACAAGGGGGCAATATTGCCCCCTTTCCAGTCACCAGGAGGGATTAGGGGTCAATATTGCTCCCTTTCCAGTCACAGGGATGGATAAAGGATCAAAATCGCCCCCATTCTAGTCCCCAGGAAGGATAAAGTGTCAATATCGCCCCCTTTCCAGTCACCGGGATGGATCAAAGGATCAATATCGCCCCCATTCTAGTCACCAGGAGGGATAAGGGGGCAATATCGCCCCCTTTCCAGTTACTGGGAGGGATAAGGGGGCAATACCGGCCCCTTTCCAGTGTCCGAAGGGATAAAGGATCAATATCTCCCCCTTTCCAGTCACCAGGATGGATAAAGGATCAATATCCCCCCATTCTAGTCACCAGGAGAGATAAGGGGGCAATATAGCCCCCTTTCCAGTTACCGGGAGGGATAAGAGGGCAATAATGCCCCCTTTCCAGTGTTCGAAGGGATAAAGGATCATTATCGCCGCCATTCTAGTCATCAGGAGGGATAGGGGGGCAATATGGCCCCCTTTCCAGTTACCGGGAGGGATAAAGGATCAATATCGCCCCCTTTTCAGTCACCAGGATAGATAAAGGAACAATATCACCCCCAGTCTAGTCACCAGGAGGGATAAAGGGTCAATATCGCCCCCTTTCCAATCACCGGGAAGGAAAAAGGATCAATATCGCCCCCTTTCCAGTCACTGGGAGGGATAAAGGATCAATATCACCCCCGTTCCAGTGACCGGGAGAGATAAAGGATCAATATCGTCCCCTTTCCAGTCACCGGAAGGGATAAAGGGTCAATATCACCCACTTTCCAGTCACCGGAAGGGATAAGGGGGCAATATCGCCCCCTTTTCAATCACCAGGAGGGAATAAGGATCAATATCACCCCCTTTCCAGTCATCGGGATAAATGAAGGATCAATATTGCCCCTTTCCAGTCACCAGTCAGAATAAGGGGGAAATATTGCCCCTTTTCCAGTGACCGGAAGGGAAAAAGGATCAATACCCCCCCCTTTTCCAGTGACCTGGAGAGATAAAGGATTAATATCGCCCCCTTTCCAGTCACCAGGAGGGATAAAGCACCAACCACTTCTTAATTTCAGACTTTCCTGGGGTTGATAAAACCTTTGACCTCCTGACGTTTGCCTTTATACAACTTTACTTTACCCATAGTTACCCGTCTGCTTTCAGTGGCAGCACCAAGCACTGAAATGTGCCAAGGATTGGTTGTTTCCATGTTGGTCACAGGTGGAAACCAATGATGTAGCTTGCTGAAATGGTAGTTACTCCCAGTTAAGTTTACCAACATATATTTCCTTTATCAATTTCAGTGATGATTTTTTTCCGCACTGTTGCTATTATATATTTTTCACCTAGAATTTATAGATTGGATTGAGTAAATACAGCTAGGAAATTGGTGTTTTTTTGTGTGTCTTCATTTCAGGCAACACAATGTACAATTTCTAAAGGGGGGAACCTTTTCTATACCAACCATATCTGTAGCAGGAAGAAGATCCATAACAAGCCACCAACATATTGTTTTGTATGACATTGTGGAAACATTTAATAACTAAGAAAAGACTGTAGTGTAAAGGAGATGTCAATACTCACCTTCATAGGGGAGATGTGAGAGTGGGAGACATAGCCATGAACATTCTCAATCTGTGACAGGTTCTTCTCTGACACGTGGACCAGTTCTGGGGCCTTCATGGGATTAGCCAGGTGAGCTGGACTGTGTTCCAGAGGAGGAGAATCATCATCCTGGTACCGATATTTCTGTGAAGACAGAACATCACATGACCAACATTAACCAATCAGAACTCCTTTAGTGACCAGTTACATGAACTGTAATTTAGATCTTGCCCAGGGATATGCAGCTTACTGAAGCTTATGTCAGTCATCCTGGTCCTTTTCTTGTAATGGGGGAGGAGGGGGAGGGGTTTAAAAAACACAGAGACCTACATCAGTAATGTAAAATAATTTTGTAGAAGCATTATAATGAATTAAATGGAACATTTCCATACTCATCAGCAGTATTTCTGGAATCACTCATGTGATATATTATTACCAACCAGTTACCTCTGTGGGAGAAATATGGGGACTTCCTTCTAGAAAACACATTCTGCTTACCTAGATAACATAAAACAAGCAGGCAGTAGAGTCTTTGCACAGTCAGGCAACCAGCACTTTGAGTGTCTCTAAAAGAATGAGCTTCTACTCAAATATTTCCAGGACATTTCTGTTGTCTAAACCAGTCACAGAAATCCCACAACCCATAAATTACCCTCCATAATCCCCATCGCTGAGGATAATCAGAAAGTGTAATTTCTGAAATTTCCAGCAGGGGGTGCACAAGGACCAACAAGTATACAGAGGCAAGTCACTAAAGAGTGAGCTCTGTGTCCTATTTCTGGTATGAGAGTAAAATCAATCAATTTCATAAAGACATCAGATTGTTATATAAATTCTGATCTGCCCCACTTCTTAGGATCACGTCCAATACACAACTATTGCATATTATGAGTTTCTTGACTCTGCTGAATGAAAGTCTCGTTATGAGTGAGCTTTATGGGAATCTCTAAAATCCTGGATAGACTAAACATCACTCCCTGAGTTTGGGTTCCCTGAATGTCATTATCTGACCATAAGGTAAG
>NC_092859.1:88137-89343 GCF_032062135.1 Pyxicephalus adspersus
CCCTGACCATGGGGTCACCAAGTGCCAATCCCTGACCATGGGGTCACTAAGTGGCAGTCTCTGACCATGGGGTCACCAAGTGGCAGTCTCTGACCATGGGGTCACCAAGTGGCATTACCAGACCATGGGGTCACCAAGTGGCATTACCAGACCATGGGGTCACTAAGTGGCAGTCCCTGACCATGGGGTCACTAAGTGGCAGTCCCTGACCATGGGGTCACTAAGTGGCAGTCCCTGACCATGGGGTCACTAAGTGGCAGTCCCTGACCATGGGGTCACTTAGGCTACACTTACACGGACTGTTTCCCCAGCAATGTCCATGTTTGAAATATTCATTCATTCCAATGGGCCAGTCCCTCCCAGACATTTGTGTGCCGCACATTTTTCAGCAATAAAGAGAAGGCTCCTTGCAGCATTTTACATTTTTTACCTACTTTCATTGAAATCAACGAAGGGAATTTATGAACATTTTAAAATGCTTCCATTTTCAGTCGGCTTTATATGTCTAGAAATGTCTTCATGTCCTTTATTAGTTCATGTAACCTAAATCTACAAAGGGGATCGTCCATGTCTGAAATTCTCAAAAACGCTGCCAAGGCCACCAATGACATGCATGGGAAATTTTTAGGCATCTTGGGAATTTTTTTTGCATTTTTAGGCATTTTGGTTTCCCTGATTCTAACTCTTCCTTACCCCAAAATATCTTAATAAAAGCTGTACAGAATTTTATAGTAATTGTAGTGGCATTTCCTGACCATACATAGTAATTAAAGTAAATGTAAACCCAAAAAACCTTGCCATCCTGCCATGTAGATCCTATTTCGTGTTATAGGTGGACGCCGTACTAATAGAGGAAATTCACCAGGGGGCGCCACCTCTGATTATCTTCAAGATTTCTGTAAATTCACAAGCAGAAAGCCTCTCACAAATGGCAAGAAACTTTTAGGGTCTACTGAACAGAGGTGCATTATGTGCAATGTCCAGGACTCTGTCCTTCCCAACAATTAACATTAACAGTCTTCTTTAGTCTCCCCTTGGCACCAAAACCTACTTCTTGTGCAAGAGAGACTACACAACTAGAAAAATCATCCTATAATATACTATAACATCCTATAATATACTATAACATCCTATAATATACTATAATATACTATAACATCCTATAATATACTATAATATACTATAACATCCTATAATATACTATAA
>NC_092859.1:96555-108105 GCF_032062135.1 Pyxicephalus adspersus
TATTTCCTATAGTATGTCTCCAGTCTCTGACTATTATTTCCTATAGTATGTCCCCAGTCTCTAATATTTCCTATAGTATGTCCCCAGTCTCTATTATTTCTTATAGTATGTCTCCAGTCTCTATTATTACCTATAGTATGTCTCCAGTCTCTGACTAATATTTCCTATAGTATGTCCCCAGTCTTTATTATTTCCTATAGTATGTCCCCAGTCTCTGACTATTATTTCCTATGGTATGTCCCCAGTCTCTGACTATTATTTCCTATAGTATGTCCCCAGTCTCTGACTATTATTTCCTATAGTATGTCCCCAGTCTCTGACTATTATTTCCTATAGTATGTCCCCAGTTTCTGACTAATATTTCCTATAGTATGTCCCAAGTCGTTATTATTTCCTATAGTATGTCTCCAGTCTCTGACTCTTCAACATCCCCTAATTGCATATAATGACTTGGTTACCTTCACAAATTGGCATCCATGCTCATTTTCCAGTTGAATTTGACCACCAGCTGCACAAGTAAACATCAGTATGTTCTGAGTACAGAAGCCATTAGGTTTGTTATCTTTTTAACACTTCTTTAATCTTACTTAGGGGTCTCTACCTGAAGCGGCTTGTCTTGTGCCTGACAATATACCTCAAAACCCTTATACAGGTTCTATATATGGTTCTGCTGCTGCATATAGGAAGGAGCACAAGTACTGCTCCACTATCGGGGCACAAGGATTCTATTTACATGCATCTTGTTTCTCTATACTTGTGCAGGCTCTGAAAGTATCTCTGTCTCCTGTGTGCCCAGCATCCTGTCTGCATATGTAGAATAGTCCTATATAAAACTGATTAGGTATAGGAACGTGACTGGATCTTTCTAAAAAAAATATTGGATTGTACTATATGGATCCTTGTGTAGTTTTCTAGTGAACATAACCCACATTATGAAGGATTGGGGAGATGAATGACTGTCCAAAAGAAGAATGGGACTGAGAAGATTTACAAATAGTTTGTATTTTTGGGGAGGGATAAAGCAATAGGAGGGGTATAAAGAGTAGTAGGAGCGGCAATAGATTGCACTCAAAGGGGAAATTGAAGAGAATAATACAATGATATTATATACTCTATATATATTTATATATATATATATGCAGCAAGTGACCTATACTGGGAGGAACTACACATAATAATGTGTGAATGTATGTGAAGTCCCAGGAGGGGTTCTAAGAAATAAAATGACAAGATTTAATGGTGGGAGGAGGGTGCTTTGGGAAGCAATTTATATGCAGTGCAAATTAAGCTGGTAAAAGGTATACAAGGGAAAGGCCCGTAGACAAGTATGGAGGGGAGAAGTTAAAGGAGGAGCACTTATATGGAATGAGGATAAAAGCCTTGAAATGAGGACAGACCTTATAATAAAAAAAGAGGAGGGAGAGAAATTGTATTGAAGAAGGGGAGGAATCATTCCACGAGTAGTGATGTTATAAAGTGGGCACAGACCTTACATAGGAGGAAAGGAGGAGTTACATTGTAAAAACATATATGAGATAATAGGAGGAGTCAAACAATGAGGACAGGCCTAATATGGAATAATGGGCAGGGTTTTAGAGTATGAATAGGCCTTATATTGGATTGGGAAAGGAGTTATTAAGCACAGACCGGCCTTATATGGAAATATGGGCAGGGTTTTAGTATGAATAGGCCTTATACTGAATAGGGGGAGGAGTTATGGAGCACAGACAAGCCTTATATGGAAGCCTTATATGGAAATATGGGCAGGGTTTTAGTATGAATAGGCCTTATACTGAATAGGGTGAGGAGTTATGGAGCACAGACAGGCCTTATATGGAAATATGGGCAGGGTTTTAGTATGAATAGGCCTTATACTGAATGAGGAGAGGAGTTATGGAGCACAGACAGGCCTTTTAAGGAGATATAAGCGTGGGTTTTAGTAAATAAACAGACCTTATATTGGGTGAGGGGAGGAGTTATAGGGTGTAGATGGGCCTTATATGCAATAAAGGGCAGGGTTTTAGAGTATAAATAGACCTTATATTGGATGAGGGGAGGAGTTATAAAGTGCAGACCATTCTTTTATGGAATAAAGGGCAGGGCTTTAGAGTATGAATAGGCCTTATATTTGGTGAGGGGAGGAGTTATAGGGCGTAGATGAGCCTTATATGGAATAAAGGGCAGGGTTTTAGAGTATGAATAGGCCTTATATTGGATGACGGGAGGAGTTATGGAGCACAGACAGGCCTTATGTAAAACAAAGAGAAGAGTTATACAATGAAGTCAGTCCTTACAAGTAAATGTCTCAAAGTAATAGCAGCAAGGAAACCAAGGGAGAGTGTATTGGGGTGACACTGATTAAAATGTAGACAGGAAACAGGTATTGCAGCAGACAGGGCACAATGTATCTATGCATACAGGAGAAGCAGCTGTTGATGCAGCATGAGAAAGAGTTAATGACACATCTTGGCTGGTGCTGAGCTGATGAAGGAATAATAATAATGAAGAATCTCTCTTCTCAGCACCCTGCACATCATGCAGTTTACATCCTTCATTCAATCCTGGAGGACCCCCCCACCCAGCACATGAATAGAGACAGAGAGAGACCACCTACCACACACAGACAGACAGACTGCAGCCGATGCTTATTCTTCATAATGATCAGACTGCAGACAGACAGACGGACACAATAGGGAGAGAGACGAAGGAAAAGATGGCCTGCAAGGGGGAGGACACTGCTCAATATACCAGCTCTGCACAGCGACAGACGATGGAGAATGTGAGGAGGAGGAGGAGGAGGAGAGAAAGAGAGTCATCAGCTCACCCAACATTCTTCCTACATTTCCCAGACTGGATCCTGATCCCCAACTAGATCCCTGACATTTCCTCCTACCAGCAGATCCCCAACCAGATATAATATATTAACCCACCATCCTAGCCTGGATCCTGATCCCCAACTAGATCTCTGACATTTCCTCCAACCAGCAGATCCACAAACCTGATGTAATATATTAACCCACCATCCTAGCCTGGATCCTGATCCCCAACTAGATCCCTGACATTTCCTCCAACCAGCAGATCTCCAACAATATGTAATATATTAACCCACATCCTAGACTGAATCCTGATCCCCAAAGTAGATCCCTGAAATTTCCTCCAACCAGCAGATCCCTAAGAAGATGTAATATATTAACCCACCATCCCAGCCTGGATCCTGATCCCAACTAGATCTCTGACATTTCCTCCAACCAGCAGATCCACAACCTGATGTAATATATTAACCCGCATCCTAGACTGGATCCTGATCCCCAACTAGATCCCTGACATTTCCTCCTACCAGCAGATCCCCAACCTGATATAATATATTAACCCACCATCCTAGCCTGGATCTGATCCCAACTAGATCTCTGACATTTCCTCCAACCAGCAGATCCACAACCGGATGTAATATATTAACCCGCATCCTAGACTGGATCCTGATCCCCAATTAGATCCCTGACATTTCCTCCAACCAGCAGATCCCCAACCTGATGAAATATAATAACCCACCATCCTAGCCTGGGTCTGATCCCAACTAGATCTCTGACATTTCCTCCAACCAGCAGATCCACAACCTGATGTATTATATTAACCCACCATCCTAGCCTGGATCCTGATCCCCAACTAGATCCCTGACATTTCCTCCAACCAGCAGATCTCCAACAATATGTAATATATTACCATCCTAGCCTGAATCCTGATCCCCAACTAGATCCCTGACATTTCCCCCAACCAGCAGATCCCAAACAATATGTTATATATTAACTCACCATCCTGGCCTGGATCCTGATCCCCAACTAGATCTCTGACACTTCCCCCAACCAGCAGATCCCGAACAATATGTAATATAATAACTCATCATCCTAGCCTGGATCCTGATCCCCAACTAGATCCCTGACATTTCCTCCAACATACAGATTCCCAACAAGATGTAATATATTAACTCATCATCCTAGCCTGGATCCTGATCCCCAAATATATATCTGACATTTCCTCCAACCAGCAGATCTGCAACAAGATGTAATATATTAACCCACCATCCTAACCTGGATCCTGATCCCCAACTAGATCCCTGACATTTCCTCCAACCAGCAGATTCCGAACAATATGCAATATATTAACCCACCATCCTAGCCTGGATTCTGATCCCCAACTAGATCCCTGACATTTCCTCCAACCAGCAGATCCCTAAGAAGGTGTGATATATTAACCCACCATCCTAGCCTGAATTCTGATCCCCAACTAGATCCCTGACATTTCCCCCAACCAGCTGATCCCGAGAAATATGTTATATATTAACCCACCATCCTAGCCTGGATCCTGATCCCCAACCAGATCTCTGACATTTCCCCCATCCAGCAGATCCCGAACAATATGTAATATATTAACCCACCATTCTAGCCTTGATCCTGATCCCCAACTAGATCCCTGACATTTCCCCCAACCAGCAGATTCCGAACAATATGTAATATATTAACCCACCATCCTAGCCTGGATCCTGATCCCCAGCTAGATCTCTGACATTTCCCCCAACCAGCTGATCCCGAACAATATGTAATATATTAACCCACTATCCTAGCCTGGATCCTGATACTCAAACTAGATCCCTGACATTTCCTCCAACCAGTAAATCCCTAAGAAGATGTAATATATTACCTTCCATCCTAGCCTGGATCCTGATCCCCAACTAGATCTCTGACATTTCCTCCAATCAGCAGATCCCCAACAATATGTAATATATTAACCCACATCCTAGCTTGGATTCTGATCTCCAACTAGATCCTTGACATTTCCTCCTACCAGCAGATCCCTAGGAAGATGTAATTTTTTAACCCACCATCCTAGCCTGGATCTTGATCCCTAACTAAATCCCTGACATTTCCTCCTACCAGCAGATCCCTAACCAGACTCATATATATATATAATATGAACCCACAATTCCAGCCTAGATCTTGATCCCCAATTAGATCTCTGACATTTCTTCCTACCAGCAGATCTCCAACCAGGTGTATCATTTTAACCCACCATCCCAGGCCGGATCGCCGGAACTTAACCAGTCCCCGGCCAGCAAGCCTGCTAGCCATGGTATAAAGCTGTGCTCAGTCAGACCCTCCTTGCCTTGCAATTGGTTTCCTACCTTAAGAGCTCCAGTTTGTGTTTGTAGCTGTGTACCGATCCCTGGTTCCGACTTTGGCTTGACTACACTTGTTCGCTGCCTGCCCTGACCTGCTCCTGTTTTGAGATTGCCTGATGATTTTGTACTATGCTCCAGTTTCCTCTGCGGTCAGCTGCCATCTGCACAGGTGTGTGCCCTCCCATTAGAGCCCATGGAGACAAACCGGTCTAAGCTCCAAGCTTTTGAGGGTGCACGTCGGCGGGAACAGAATTTATGCCTGTATTGTGGAGGCAATGGACATTTCAAGAAAAACTGTTGTCTCAAAGCCTTAGTCTAAAGGATTGAAGGAAGGATTCCCTAGGCCAGGGGTCAGCAGCCTTTACTATCAAAAGAGCCATTTTGCCTCCTCTTCCTCTAAAGAAAAATAGTCTGGAGCCGCAAAACATAACACAGTTTATAAACTTTTAAAAGTTTTAATATTTTTTTAATTTTACCTGTTACAACAAGTGTGCATGTGTAGGCCTACATGAAATAAATTAAACACTGAACTATGCCCCTAGAAGCCTCCAGCTTCTAACGTATCATCCTGTTACATAGCTGGAGGCTTCTAACGTAACAGGGTAGATTTTTTTGATGGGCAGAGTTCTTTATGTTCTGATGATAGCCTAACAATTAAATTTTAGGGGGTGTTAGTCACAGGTGTCCCCCACTTGCACCTACATTTTTGGTTTTGTACATCTCCCCATTCCAGAGGAATTGGGGTTCAAAGGAGGGGGATGTCATTGTACACACCCATTTGTACATGCCCCGTGGTAGATTTATTTCACTGGTAGATTTTTTTCATTAGAACACCGGATAGGGAATCCCCCTCCTCTGCAGTGTCTTGGGAGGAAGGGGATCCCCCATCAGAGATCTCCCCGCGGCAGCCGAAGGGAGCCACAACAAGGAGGCTGAAGAGCCGCATGCGGCTCCGGAGCCGCAGGTTGCACACCCCTGCCCTGGGCCGATCAAGATGCACTCCCTGCAAAGAGAAAAAAAACTTACCTATAGTGTTCAGCTCTTTTTCCCTGATAAAACTCTTTGGGAGGAAGCCTATCTGGATTCTGGGGCAGCTGCCAACTTCTTGGACCAGAGCTTAGTTTCTAAGCACCACAATCCACTGGTACCTCTGAAAAACCCCATTCCTAGCTCTGTAATCAACAATACAGTCATCCCTGAGTCTATTCGCTACAAGACCAGGCCGCTTTCCTAACGAGTTGGTGCGCTCCATTTCAAAACTTTTGGTGATGCCCAACCAGGTCAATCAGCTCCTGCTAGGCATGTCATGGCTCCGTCAACACTCTCCAATCATAGACTGGGTTTTTGGGGACATTCTTTCTTGGGGCCATTCCTGCCATCAGAATTGCCTTCTCAAGGTGGAACCAGTGTATTCTATTTGTGTGATTGAAACTGCTTGTCTGCCCTTCCTGACCCCTACAGGAATTTTAGGGATGTTTTCTTTAAGCGACAGGCTGAAACCCTGCCACCTAATGTTGACATGGCTGTGTTTACCCCCTGTCTAGGCTGAAGACCCTTGCTATGTCAGAATACATCAAAGACACCCTTGAATGGGGTTTCATTCGCAAGTCCACCTCGCCAGCTGGTGCTGGCTTTTTCTTTGTTGGTAAGAAGGATGGCTCTCTGTATCCCTGTATAGACTATCGCATTCAGGGTGCTACTGTTTTCACAAAACTAGACCTGCGGGGAGCATACAACCTCAATTGCATTAAAGAGGGGGATGAATGGAGATCTCGAGAAGGGCACTATGAGTATCCAGTCATGCTATTTGGACATTGTAATACCCCCCCAGTATTCCAAACCTGTTATTGATATTTTCTGTGATCTTCTCTATATTTGTGTTGTTGTGTTTCTGGAAGACATACTGATCTTTTCAAGGGACCTTCTAACTCATCATGAACATGTGAAGACAGTGCTACTACGCCTCCAAGACAATGGACTTTATGCCAAATTAGAGAAGTGTCTTTTTGAGCTCCCCGAGGTGCCTTTTTTGGGATATATCATCTCTACTCCTCCCTGGTGGCACCTATCACTGCGCTTACCAAGAAGGGGGCAAACTGCAACTCCTGGTCTAAAGAGGCCCTCCACGCTTTTGATCTTCTGAAGCAAGCCTTCGCTTCTGCCCATTTATTGCAACCTGACTCAATGAAGCCATTTATCTGGAGGCATCAGGACTGAATAATCCCAGGAAATCAACTCTGAGAAGTTACATTCTTGTGGCGTCTTTTCTAGAAGGTTCTTGTCTTCAAAAAAGAATCACACTATAGGGGATCAAGAACTACTGGCTGTAAAACACGCTCTGGGGGAGTGGTGTCACCTTCTTGAGCCCGATCTCTTCTCTGGTTGTGGTCGTTTTTCCAAAATGGCCATTTTAAGGGCTTTCTGCAGCACCTCCTGCCGTGGCAAAAGTCTTCCTTCAGGAAGTATATTGCCTTTATGGTCTTCTATTCAGTAAAGTCTCTGACCACGGCGTTCAGTTCACGTATCGTTTTTGGAGGGCCCTGTGTCATTTGGCTGGACTTCTTCTCAGCCTACCATCCACAGTCCAATGGTCAGACTACACGAGTCAATCAGTGCCTAGAATAAATCCTTCGTTCTTATGTATCAGCCAGACTGGACAGCTGGAAAAAACTGCTTCCTTGGGCTAAGTTTGCTTTGTCAGTGAGTCACAGAATTCAGTCAATTTTTTCTTGGTGTCATCCCATAGTGCCTTTGGTTCGGAAGTTCCAGCCGCCACAGCTTTCAGAGCAGGCTTTCATGAAATTTAGGAGGATGCTCAGAGAGCATGGTAATACTGCCCCCCAATTGAAAGGATATCTATACTGCTGCCATATCAGATTGTAATACTGCCCCCCCAATTGGAAGGATACTTATACTGCTGCCATATCAGATTGTAATACTGCCCCCCCAATTATTGGAAGGATACTTATACTGCTGTCATATCAGATTGTAATACTGCCCCCCTCCCCCTATTGGAAGCCTCTATACTGTTGGCAGTTTGGATTCTAATACTGACCCCTCCTCCTTATAGCTGGGATCCTAGATTATTCAGTGACAATTAACTTTAACTTTTCAGTCAGAAACTTTTATACTTCTCTGAGCAGTTAAGTGACTTTGGTTACTAAGCAACATCCACGTCTGGAGTTTCCATAGAGACACGGGAGTGTATAAATATAAAGAGTATAATGCTCAGCCCCATCACACAATACAATTCCCTATCAATTTCCACTAATATCACCAATCCCCATGGCTGCCCCATACTACTACCTGTAGTAACCAATTGGGAGCTGTATATCCACAGAAAATAGATTTATATTCTACAAACCTTCATATTTCCATATACCTCTGGGAGCCTTACTACAGAGAATTCCCACAAAGGGCCAGATATTGTCAATGCATAGATGAGTAGAATGGCCAAGACCCATCAGAAAGCTATGGAAGCCAGGTATTTGTCTGCAATAAATATTCCCAACCAAGATCTGCCCATCTTTGGAGTCTCCATCTATTACATATAGATTTTGACCAGTGCCCGGTCTAATGTAGTGCCCAGCTTGCTATACAGTTTGTGATTAATACCCAAGGCTAATGTACACAACTGTGCCTAATGTCTACTCTAATGTATAACCTAATAACTGCAATTGCTACTGTAAAAGTATAAAGAAATCCTCTGTGGGATTATAAAATCATTATCAGAACACATTATAATACTGGGGGATACGTCACACATCTTACACATTGTGCACAACCAACTTCATGAATCCTGGGCTGGTGAAATTCATCTTCCCCCTCCTGATATTTCTGGAACAAAGTGTTCCCTATACTATATAACTTTAACTCTGTACACCATCTGATAAATGTCCTATATATACCCCATACACTGTCATGTGCACAATAGGCCCAATTTATTAAAACATCTCCAAGACTGGAGAGGAAAGACTATCATAGGAAAAACTGGATGATCCCACAAACCTGCAATGCACCTAGTCCAGGATTTAAAAGTATTTGCCAACTAACAGTTTAATAGTTTAGGTTTATTAAAAGCTATTTCAGGTTTGCTGGGTGACCCAGGTACTCCCATGAAAGTCTATCTTGTCCAGTCTTGAAGAGCTTAAAAATCATGCCTAATATCACCTGCACATTGTCATCTATACAATATCCCCAATACACTGTCTCATAAGCAAAATTACCTGTTCACATTGACCTATACCTTGTCCCCCATACACCATCCAGATTATAAAATCATACGTACACTCTTACCACTAAAATCATTATTTCATACATTGTCCTGTAAACAATATCACCTATACGCTATCCCTCCACATATGTTCCTATATATAATATCTCCTGTACAATGTCACCTATACGCTATCCCTCCACATATGTTCCTATATATAATATATCCCTTCACATATGTTCCTATATATGATATCTGCTGTACAATGTCACCTATACCCTATCCCTACACATATGTTCCTCTATATGATATCTCCTGTACAATGTAATCTATACGCTATCCTCACACATATTTTCCTTTATCTAATATCGCTTACATAATATCGCCTATACAGTATTCCCCCACATATATTCCTATAAATAATATCGCTTGTACAATGTCGCCTATACATCAATACCCAAACACGCCTTAATGCAATATCATCTGTACAATACCACATGCACAATATTACCCTATATATTGTCCTGTAAACAATATCACCTGTGCACTTTTACCTCTTTTACTCTATACATTGTCATATATACAATAACACTTGTACACTACCACGTAAACACTATCCTGTATAGTATATAATAGTATATACTATTACCCCATAAACTGACCTATAGACAATATTACATGTATACTATGCCCCTATATACTGTCACCTATACAATATCACCTATACACGGTATAGGTGCTATCCCCTGCTCTATTTCAGGCATGTGGTGTATTGGAATATCTGTCTTTGCTTGTTGCATGCTTGCTCCAGATTATTCCATGTTTATGGAGTATCTGAGCTATTAAGTGGGAAAGTAAGTCCGGCTTTTCAGGCACCAAATGTGTCGAGGAGGGGGGGGGGGGTTGTACTATGATTGTAGTTATATAACATGCCAAAGGACATCTGTTCTTCTTCTTGAGAAGAATACAGACAAATGACTTTCTCCTCCTGTTATACCTAAATAAAAACAAACAAATTAAACAATTTCCCCCATTCCCATTTACACCAACCATGAAGCATTAGCAAAACCTATCACAACGGCATGTGGTCACTGCCAACAGTCATTGCTGTATTACTTTATGTATGTTATACACTACTGGCTATTTTGTACAAAACATAGCCCTGACGCCTGCTCTATGCTCTATGCTGCTCTAACTCCATAGGCTATGTTATACAATATATAACACTGGTCAACAAACATTTTCTTGCTAAACAGATTAAAGCCATTTTAGGTTTTGTTTGATGCACAGATTCCACATATGGTTTTGGTTTTGCTCGATTGGCTCTAGTTTTTTAAAAAATGACCTCAATATTAACCTCATAGAAAACTAATGAAACATGAAAATTAGACAAAACTAAACTATATATGCCTACGTATACAAAATTACATTTTCAAAATACCTAATGTCAGTATATTCTATATTCAGTATATTTACAGAACTAATCACCAGAGGTTGGAACTCGAGTTGTGCGACTTGGATTCAGATCCGACCTAAGTCACCTAATAAACGACTTGTGCCACGGTTTTGTCCAGTGACTTACAACTAGACTTGCAGTGAGTCTTCTGTAACACCGGCTTCCTTGCATTCTAAGTCCATGGCTTTCTCCATTGATGGCTGAAGGGGGTGGGGGGAAGGCGGTGTTACAACAGCCTCGCAGCCTTCCTCCCCATCCGCTTCAGCTTTCAGTGGAAAAAGCTGAACTTAGTGGACTTGCAAGGAATGCGGAGTGGAAAGTATTAAAACAGACTAAGTACGACTTGCAAACAACTTGATAAATGAAGTGACTTGACTTGGGACTTGAAAGAATTCTTGGTGACTTGAGTGTCAATGACTTCGGACTCAACTTGGACTTGAATGGTGACTACTTAGTCCAACCTCTGCTAATCACAAAGAAGTCATTGAAAAACTCATCTTCCTTTTATGATTTCCTTTTATGCTGATGATCAGGACAATCACGGCTCCAGCAGTAGTCTGCCATCATGTGTCTATCCCATCTGATACATTTCTTCCATCACCTTTATATCTTGATGGATCCTCTCCCCTTGTTCCTCACTGATATCACCAAGGTTTTCTGGAAATGTTTGCATATGGAGATAGTGTACCTTTATACTCATAGTAGCAC
>NC_092859.1:109057-157166 GCF_032062135.1 Pyxicephalus adspersus
CCATGTCGGATACAGGAATATCAGGGACTGAACACTGCTATGGGAACATCAGCACCATGCGGCACAGGTCGTCTTGCTGATTCCATATCACCGTACTCCCACTTGTGTTTCTTGTAACGATTCTTTTACATTCCCAGCATAGGTACATACCATAGGTACAACAAATTTCACACTTTTCCATTTTCCATTTTTCCCCTGACGTAGACACTCTACACAAGTTCTGCATACCATATGGGGGGGGCCAATACTTATCTTGGGGCCCCAGTTTAATACCAAAATATACAAGATATGCTTGTTCACTAATTCTGTAATGTTTCTTCTCACCACAAATGTAGCAAAATACATTACATTCATTTAAACAACTTCTTCTTGAAGAACTCATATTTCTGTATAAAAAGAAATGTATGAATAAAAAGAAGGCAAATGAAAGTTTCATGAAAATAATCTACATTTATTATATAAAATACAAAACATTGGTGTAAATAAAGATTGATAATAATATGCTGTGTAACATTTGTTGTTGGTAAAATCATCTATTTCGATTCCTGTATCCCTGAATTACACTAAATATACTGAAAAATATTTGGCAAGTGAAAAGAAATTTTTTTTGTTGAGCTGTGTAATCATGACCACAGGACTATATATGTTATAATATACATTAAATAATACCTTTGCACAGTATATGTAATGTATTATATACTCCAGACCCATACATTGTATACGCTTTTTTGTTGTCGCAACTGCCCTAAAACCTCCCTAAATTAAATAGTCAATATTAGGGCCTGATCCCCAAGCCAGCATTGCTTGGATTCCCTGGATTCCTACCTGTTGAAAGTAATGAGAAGTTGGGGTGCATTGCTGAACATTAATGTTAGATGTGAATAGGGGTGTAGTACAGGCTGTGCAGGAAATGCAGTAGTGGAAGAACTATAGTAAGTCCAATGCTAGGAATTGGTATAAAGGGAATAGGTGCATGAGAGATAAGTAGTGCAAAAGGGATGTAAAATTGGGCAGTAATGAATAGGTTGCATTGGAAAGGGGTTCCAGTGGTTTAAGTTTAGAAGTAAAAGTAGTGTTGTGATGTAAGAGAGTTGAATCTGGTGCAGCAGGGTTGTAAAAGAGGGCAGAAGGACAGCAGTGCTAAGCAGTAGTTGAAGCAGGGTGTAGCAGCTGCAGGGACAGGGAATGAGTGCAGTAGTTAGATGACGGTGCAGAGATAAATATGGTGGGGAAGAAGGCATTGCCGGACAGTATGCCTAATTGTTCTATTCTTTGGAGGGGGATATGTACATAAGTGCAAAAGCATTGCAGGTTACTGACCCCTGCATTCTGTATGGCACGATGACCAGTAAACATTCTGTCATCTCCCCTAGTTTTCTGAGATTGATAACAAAACATGCAGGTAATCGACACACCTCCTCCACTGTAAATAAATGACAAAAAAATATTATTCCCCACCACCTTAATCAGGGGTCGGCAAAATTTTGTTGGCCACTAGGCCATTTATGGGGTGGGCCTGAATCTGCCCTAATGGCTCCGCCGACAACCAGGGAAAGCCCCCTGAAGTTAAATCTCTCTCCTCCGTATGCATTGCGGAGGAGAGGGATTTACCCTCAGGGAGCTTTCCCTATTTACCACAGCGGCCGAAGTATCAATGCTGGCTGCAGTAATTAGGGGAGCACCAGTGGCTCTGGCAGTCCCTAACGAGCCCTGGCCGATCTGCCGGCAACCCACGGCTCCGGAGCATTAGGCCGGATCGGCCAGGGGGTGATAGGCCGGAACGAACTACCGGCTAGGCCGTATCTGGCTTAAAGGTGGAGTTTGCTGAACCCGTCTTAAATTGTAAGCACTATGGGTCAGGGTCCACGCCTCCTCCTGTGTCATCGTTTGTGTCCATCATTTACAACCCCCATTTAATGTACAGTGCTGCGTAATATGTTGGTGCTATATTTATACAATTTATTAATATTAACTACATTTACTTGATACCAGATATTTAAAAAATCCAGTGCTATCATTTAGAGGTTAAAAGATATAGCACCGTATAACACTTTGAGTAGTTAAATAATACAGTTTTTATAGAAATGGAGGAAGGAGGGACAGCTTGGACCCATGTATTCTAAACTGCTGATCCCGGCACAGTGGACTTATGTACCATGTTTCTGACCAATGCACAGATTGCCTACTCCTGACCCCTGCACTCTGAACACTGGGTTGTAGCTGACATTCTTCTGACCAGTTTACTGGTGGTACATAATTTACCACTGACCCGGCATTCTATACACTGGGTTGTACCTGACATTCTTGGATAAAGGGGAACTCATCATCCCTCCCCCCCTCAAATTCTAAATCTCCCCTTGACATATATCTAACTGTTATAACACTGGTGTTCCCCCCTCCCCTCAGGCACGTTGTCTTGGGGTCACCTTCCATTCTGCCCTCTCATTTACCCCCCATATTCAAAACATTTCCAGGTCTGGTCACTTTCATCTATGCAACATCTCCAAAATCCGCCCCTACCTGTCCCCTGAGACCCCCAAACTCCTTGTACACGCTCTTATCATCTCTCGTCTGGACTACTGTAACCTCCTCCTCTCTGGTATTCCACTAACCCGACTACAATCTATCATGAATGCTGCAGCCAGACTCATCCATCCTTCCCTCCGCTCCTCTTCTGCTGCATCTCTTTGTAGTTCTCTCCATTGGCTTCCTTTTCACCTTAGAATCAAATTCATCTCCTGTGCTTTGCCTTCAAATCCCTCCACAGTTATTGTCCCACTTACATTTCTGACCTGGTAGAAAAATATTCCCCCTGCCGCTCTCTCCGCTCCTCCAATGACCTACTAATGACTTCCTCACTCATAACCTCACAACACGCACGGATAAAAGACCTCTCTAGAGCTGCCCCAACTCTCGGGAATGGTCTCCTCGTCCTATTCGGCTTGCTCCTACTTTCTGCTCATTTAAAAGAGCGCTCAAAAGCCATTTTTTCAAACTTGCCTACCCGTCTTCTTCTGCCTTTTGAAACCATCACTACTTCCCACCACTACATATCTCCCTCCTATTGTGTGTAAATTCCCCCCCACCTACTACCCACTGTCTGTATTAGTCTGTCATTTGCAATCCCTATTTAATGTACAGCGCTGCGTAATATGTTGGCACTATATAAATCCTGTTTAATAATAATAATTCTTCTGAGCAGTTTACTGGTGATACATAATATACCCCTGACCCCGCATCCTATACACTGGGTTGTACCTGACATTCTTCCGAGCAGTTTACTGGTGACACATAATATCCTCCTGATCCCTGCACTTTGTATACTGAGCTGTCACTACCTGACATTCTTCTGAGCTGTTTTTTGTTAATACATAATATATATCTGACCCCAGCTTGTAACATATTATCTGTATATGTTTTTATGCAACATGGATTACATGTTACCTTTGCAGATATAACGATATTCTCAAATAAAATTATGTATTACATATTGTCTTATGATGTCTCTATAACCCACCAGTAAAACACGACCTTAGGCATTGTGCTTACGGGGGACAGGTGTGCCTAGATTTATGTTTGGGCGCGCCTTTCGTACTGAGACATCCGGAATGGTCTGGATGCCACATGCACCCCCACCCGTTTGGGAGTGGAAACCTCCGGCTATCCCCACTCACAGGACCAGTTTTGGATTGGGGTTTAAACAAGGCTCCGATTTAGAGGACTGGTGAAAGCAATGGCAATTTTCTAATAAAGAAAATACAGTTATAAAAGATCTGATAGACACAAAATAACATTTGAATAAGGTTAAATAGTTTTGGACAGTACACAAACATCTAAAATTCATCATATAAAGTATCAATAAGACATAAACACATTAATATATTACTTTTATTACCAAAATCAAAAATAGAGAAATAAAGAATGCGTACTTATGGTACTAACCACATTCATCTCCAGTTGTCTTGCACTTAAATAGTTAAATTGTTGTTAGTATCCTTAAAGCTTTAACCAACTTGAATCCTTTTCAGCACAAACTATGCAGGCACAGGCATTCAGCCTGCAATACATCCTCTATGGACAACAATGCCATGCATATTAAACACAATCCCCACTAGAGGCGCTAATGCACAGCAAGCTACGCCACTACAATAAGGGCGGAAGTGCCCTGACAGGAAGAAACTTTTAGAACCTTATGGGCATTAACCCATGTTAGGATCTCCATCTGGCGGTATCCCGCAGATGGCAAATCCGGAGTGAAGTACACTATCTACAAGAAAGGAAGTAATGCTATCTATATGCAAATTCTGTGGATGCAATAGTTCATGGATTTATAATACATACTGTTGGTCTCTCATACAACCATAAGGTAAGGAATACAGTTATTCCTTTTACTCATCAATTATTTAAACATGTATTTCTAGCTATTGGGTTACCATTATTAAAAACTCTTTTTCCTTCAGATCAAACACCACCCCCATGATGTCTTCCATCAGCTATTAAAAAATAAAGTATGCTGTCCTTTATCATAGATATTGATACGTCTATTACAACAAAATAGCCTATGCAATGAACACATAGAGAAATAACTGATAGACAATCAACTACTTAATAGATAATAATTGTATCCCCTAAACTAATTTATTAGACTTTATTAATATTATCTATTTATGATTACATGTAGATATCCATTCTTTGTACACTGGGTTGTACCTGACATTCGTCTTACCAGTTTACTGGTGATACATATTATACTTCTGACCCCAGCACTCTGTACACTGGGTTGTACATGACATTCTTCTGGCCAGTTTACTGGTGATACATAATATACTTCTGACCCCAGCACTCTGTACACTGGGTTGTACGATTAGCTGAACTGAATCTATTCTCCCTTGAGAAGAGATGTATAAGGGGGGATATGATCACCCTGTATAAATATATAAACGCTCCATATAGAGAACTCTCTTCCCCATTATTCACTGTAAGATCATTACAAAGCACAAGGGGGCGCTCTTTGTGTCTGGAGAAAAAGAAGTTTAAGTTCCGGATAAGGAAGGGATTCTTCACTGTAAGGTCTGTGATAATGTGGAATCGGCTCCCTCAGGAAGGAGTTTCAGCAACTAATATAGATTGCTTTAAGAAAAAGCTGGATGATTTCTAGAAGCACAGAATATAACTGGGGATTAAGGATTTAAAGTAAAGATAACAGAGACTGCTGATCCAGGGAACATCTGATTGTCTCATGGAATCAGGAAGGAATTTCCCCTTACTAACTTATTGAAAGCTACTAACCTACTGGCTCCTGCCAGCCTACTGGAAGCTACTAACTTACTGGAAGCTACTGGATTCTGCTAGGCTACTGGAAGATACTAGCCTACTGGAATCTACTTACCTAATGGAATTCACTAACCTACTGGATTCTACTAACATACTGGAATCTTACTAACCTACTGGAAGCTACTAGCCTACTGGAATCTACTTACCTAATGGAATTCACTAACCTACTGGATTCTACTAGCCTACTGGAATCTTACTAACCTACTGGAAGCTACTAGCCCACTGGAATCTTACTAACCTACTGGATTCTACTAGCCTACAAAAAGCTACTTAGTTATGCCACCTAATTTTCCTTGAAGGGGCCAGGGGGCCCAGGTCTTGTACAGTGCTATATTGGCTCTATTATCAGAGCAAGAGGGAGGGGACAGATATAAATTGGTAGCAGGACTGGATCCACAGACAGTAGCAGGGTCAAACCTTCATAAAGATTGTGCAAGGGTCAGATAGCACTGATGTCATACAAATCTGACTGATGTGTCCTGACATGATTATGGCATAGGAATTGGACACTGATTTCTGAGGACAGTAAAAGTTGTTCCATCAGTTTATCTGTGAAAAAAGGAGGGAAGCTTGTGATAAAAGGAAAAGGGGATGTGGCCTATATAAAGAGGGCGTGGTTCAGGAGGAGTTTAGTACTCATTATTAGAAATAGTCAATGTTAATCTTTTATGTAAATCACATGCACATTCTACTGACTTGAAACCGAGCCAATCAAAATCTAAAAGTATGAAGTACAATTTGCATATACTTTGTATGTAATTTGCATAAAGGTTGGATCTTTTGTCTATCTATTGGCCATCCCTCCTTATTGGTGTATTATTGCAGTAACCTTTTTACTTCAGTCTCATCATCCAAGATACTTACATACAAACGCTATAAAATAGAGCTTAGGGAAGAAGGCTAGGAAGGAGTATTTAGGGGTTAAAAGTGAACATTTTTTTAAAACAAACTTCTCTTTAACCCTTGCCAGTCTGTAGGACAGAGTGCTGTGTTTGTTGGGGACCAGATATTGGTCTGAATACAGTGGAATAATTCATAAATAAAGCTGTGTGTGCAGGTGGAGTCTATGCTCAGTGCACCAACAGTCAGAGGGGCCACACTCCATGCACCAAGGGCCAGATTGTGCTCTGTTCAGTCCAACAATCATAAAATTGTCTAAGTATGCCAACTGTCCGACTGGGCCAAACTAAGTGCACCAAGTTTGTGATCAGGGCAATGCTCAACCTTCAAATTGGGTCACACTAAGTGAACCGACCATCAGATTGATAAGTGCACCAACTGTGAGACTGCGCTTTACTAAATGCACCATCAGATGGAGCTCAGTGCACCAAATGTAAAATCACCAACTATCAGATGGGATTATGCTCAGCACATCAACCATTAGGACAGGCATAGATTAGTGAACACACCATCAGAATTAGTTATTCACAGTGCCCAACCATCAGATTAGGCCCAGGGTAGTGACCTTCAGAATGGGCTATACTAAATGTACCAGCTATCGGATTGGGCGATGCTTAGTATACCAACCATCAAGTAAATGAATGTTAAGTGTGCCAGATGTCAGACTGGGCTACACCAAATGCACCAATGATCCAATGGAGCTCAGTGCACCCCTGAACTATGCTCAGTGTAACAACTGTCATGTGCTTTGCTCGGTACAACAATCATCAGATTGGGCTATGCTCAGTGTACCAAACCCCAAATTAGACTACACTCAAATCTGGCTATGCTAAGTGCACCAAGTGTCAGACTATGTGCACCTACCCACCACCAGAGACAACGATGCTGACATTTTATATTACAAGTGATGTCGGTGTAAATGTAGAATATTGTCTTTCCCTCATTGTATTCCATTTTATTCTTAGTGCAAAGCTGGATATGAGGGTATAAGTGAGAGGAAGGGGAGCATTTGTAGGGCTGACAGAAACCAATAGAGACCTTTTCATTGGGGGTTATCTATTTCATTGGGGGCCATCTATTTCATTGGGGGGCATCTATTTCATTGGGGGGCATCTATTTCATTGGGGGCCATCTATTTCATTGGGGGCCATCTATTGTTCTAGTGGCATTCTGGTGTCATGGCTTTCTTCTTCCCAGTGTAACACAATCACTGCGTAATTCCCAGAACACACAACAGCAATATTCTGTCCCCGATGTGTGGGAGACCCTCAGGAACAGCAGCACAAAGCACCCTGAGCTCAGGACATGGCTGACATCACACACACACACTGATGATGTCACAGCCAGCAGAGAGGAAGGAAGCACACATAAGGAGATGGCAGAGGAGACTGGAAAGACAGTCACCATGGAAACACAAGGTGACATCACACTCACTGAGTGACAGTGATGGGAGTAGGAAGGGGGCAGCGGGGGAGGGAGAATTTGTAAAGAGAGAAGCGTGGGAAAGAGAGACAGGAAAGAGAGTGCAAGACAGACTGTAATCACGCTTCAAATATACCAAGAAAGGAGAGAGGGAAAGAGAGGAAGAGGAGAGAAAAGATAAAAGAAAAGAGAGAGGAGAGATGCGAGAGAGAAAAGAAAAGAGGTGACAGGAAAGAAGAGAGAGAGAAGAGAAAGACTGAGGAGAGATGAGAGAGAGAGAAGAGGGGACAGGAGAAAAGAGAGAGAGACAAGATAAAAGCTTGAGGAGAGAAGAGAGGAGAAATACAAGAGAAGAGAGAGAAGAGATGACAGTAGAGAAGAGAGAGCGACAGAGAGAAAGAGAAGAGTAAAGAAGAGAGAGACAGAAGGACAGGAGAGAAGAGAGAGCGACAGACAGAAAGAGAAGAGTAAAGAAGAGAGAGACAGAGAAGAGAGGACAGGAGAGAAGAGAGGAAAGGAAAGAGAGGAGAGAGAGAGGAAATAGAAGAGAGAAATGAGAGAAGAGAGGGAGAAGAGAGCAAAGTGAAGAGAAGACAGAAAAGATTAAAGAGAGAGTACAGAAGAGAAGAAAGAGACAGAAGAGAGAAATGGTACAGAAATGGTACAAGATTCCAAAAACATTTCCTGAGCAGAGAATGTTCATGGACTCTGCTCCGATTCCTTTTATATTGCCCACTAATTCTAAAACAAAAGACTTTGGATTCATCTTCTTTCTATTGTCCTTTATCCCTGGATCCCCTCTATCCATCTTCCATTATTCCTTATTCTTATAATGTCACCTCTATATTATCCCTTACAATAATCATGCCCAATGCAGGTTAAACTATATTGTACAAAGCCCAGGCAATATTACACAATCATAGAATACAATCAAAGGAAGTGCCAATAGCAAATACCAGCACAGATGACAATTTTATTGAGCAAATATCACATTGGGAACATTGTACTACAAATCTCAGCTATAGTGCACAATTTGAGTCTTACACATTCTAGAATAGACAAGAAGAAGCCCATTACATCTTACATGTAACGACTAATTTTCTAATGAGCATTGTGCTTAATAATAGTCCCATCTTATGCAGTGTTTGTACTTCTGAAATAGTTGGTAAGGGCGGGGACTGTTGTGCTGGGTGTAAGTGGGTCACCTATTAGGAGGCAAAAATTCAGAAAGAGGAACTTCCAGGACTGAAAGTAGTTCAAAACATGGAGAGGAGATTGCTGGTTGGGTTAGAGCCAGAAGAGGAAGCAGATGTTGGGTATTGTTAGACTAACAATATGTCACCTAGGACTGACGGCTACTCAGAGAGGTGATCAGAGGCTTTATCATTACCTGTAGTCACATCACTAATAATGCTGCACAATGTTGGCTCTAGCAGCTCATTGATTGATGTGGATGAAGAGGGCCCGACAACCATGGCACAGGAGAAGATGTGATGAAGCTAACACAAGATCTTCAATAAAATGCCAAAGAATTTAAAACAAAAATAATGAAATAAATTCCCTCTTTGTTACCCCAGAGGAAGCCATTGAATAATTTTCAGGTCTTGGGAATGCATGCAAGAATGAAAAGTAATTTTATGTGGAGTCAATTTGAAGGAAGTTCCCTTTACAGTGGTGGTCATAATGCCACTTTTATAGACAGTCATTGGTGTAGTTCAGGAGACTCTTTAGGAGTCCTCCGACTCAACACTGGGCAGGAAACATCAGATGGAAGGCAATCAGCTCAAGTAACTGCTAGCAGCCTCTGAAGGAACCCTGGGGCTTAATGGAACCTTTATTGAGAATGGCTGCCCTACAAAAACAACAGATATGATGAAAACAAAGATTCCAACATGAAATAAGAAAGTTTTACATATGGTTAATTCAAAAAGAAAGAAAACATTTAAACAAAATAGGTTTTCGATTTGGGAACTTCCTACTGCTTGAGTTTCTTTTAACGTAAATTACCAGTCATGTGACACTTCTTAAAGCATGCATGTCCAAAGTCAGGCCCAGGGGCCAATTGCGGCCCATGTTCAGATTTCCACCTCTGTCAGAAAATCAATAATATGCGACCCGCCAGCACTGTTGACCACAGTATAAAACACACGCGTACAAAAAAACTAATTTATATATCATTAGAGTTGATCGTGCGATTAATGGCCCATTACTCGGCTGGCATAATTGGCAGGACAGGAGTCCCCACGTGTGCACAGGGAATCCCCTACGTCATTATAGCGGGCGTAGGCTGTGTGGGACCTGCACAGACCACGCCCACTCTGATTCCAAGAATGTGCTTTGCAAGGAGCCCGCACTGGTAGGGGCCAATGGAATGCAAATGCCCACATCAGGGATATTGTTACACAAAAAAACATTCTCTCATTCTACACTGAAAAAAGAAAGCCAGTAAGTAACATGATTTAGGATCTTCTTCACCAAAGACAGCCTCTGTCAGCTCCACAATCTACTATTTTATAATCAAGTTGCAGCTGTTGCGTCCATTAGCAGTCGCCTAAGCTTTTATGGAAATCTGGCAGAATTTCCATAATATTGCATTTGATGTAAAATTATGTCCTAGTACTTTGCAAGAGGTTTGTCAAATTGTTGCAATTTGCCTGAAAAATCTATTCATGGAAGCTGCCATTACTAAACTAATTTTACAGAAAGCTAATTGCTGGGTGTAAAGCTGATCTTTTGGTTTTAATAGTTTCAGTCACATACAGAAGACAAGTATGTGGGTAACTGAACATCTGAGTTCCTTATTCTGGGTCAGGGATTTAGAAGGTATTAAAAGAACATCAACAACACGAGCTGCATTGTATAGAACCAGGTCAGCAATGGCAGCTGGCATCATCCCTCAGTCACAGGTCATCTGTAATAAAAAATTTCAGCTAATCACACCTGTTTCACAGGTAGGGTTTTACTTTACCTAGTCAAGTTGATGGATGCCCGGGGTCTGAAACCCTGGGAGGCCAATGGACAAACAGGCCCTTGGAAAGTTGTACACATGAGCTGGGATATACAGGGATCCTGGGTTTCCCACGTCTTCTGCACCTACTTCTTCTATCTTCATCAGTACTACCTCACTCACTTCTGCTACCTTTCTTGCTTTACATCCTCATGCTTCCTCCCAAACTCCAAAAACCTCAACTTTGACGCATATCCTAATAATAATGGAAGCCGATTAACCAACTTGATCATGTAAACATTTGTACTATGGAGTCCACACATTAAATCAGAGGAAGAGGTGAGCAATGGTCTCCCCACCTACAGATCTTTCTACAACCTCTAAAGATCTTTATTGCTCAAAAAGAAGCCTGACACAAAGGAGGAAACTGAAAGCAATTTTGTTATTTGTGCTGATTACACAAAACTATGTCAAATTACAAATAATTGGGAAAGATACAGAATACAAAAAGATCCCCACAGAATGTTCACATACCCAGGTAACTACAAAGACAATATAAAATGAAAAATATCAGGAAATCCCCCCAGAAATGGTATCACCCCCTATATCTAATAAATGCCAAACAGATTTTGCAAAACAATAAAGCAGAAAGAAATGGAAATTGTGGACAATAATAAGCCAAGCAGATTCACTCAATGCCAAGCAGAATAAATCTTAGAATCACATGTAAGGCTACATCTATGGTGTCCGGACACTGAAAAATCACATTGCAAAAAAGAGACAGAAGAAGTAATTAAAGTATACAAATGTAATTATTAGAAAACATTAAAAATCTTACAAAGAAAATTCAGAAATTGTCATGTCAGAGAAGAAATGCCCAACAGATAACTAAATGATGAATCATATGTATCGAAAGCAAAGCAACATTTCATCCCAAAGCATGTACAAAGGGGACATACACCTCCTATAGGTGAATTATTTACATTGGGTAATTCCTCAAAGGATCTTCCACTGATGTGATTAAAATACCTGAAGGCTAACAAAGTAAAAAAAACCTTTAATAGTAAGGAGGACTCATTTCTACCTAGCAGGAGGAGGGCAGACCCATAGCTCCCTTCTGTCTGTGTCACCCTGCAGGAGGAGGACAGACTCATAGCTCCCTTCTGTCTGTGTCACCCTGCAGGAGGAGGACAGACTCATAGCGCCCCCTTCTGTCTGTGTCACCCTGCAGGAGGAGGACAGACTCATAGCTTGCCCTTCTCTAATGGCACTACCTTTTAATGATTTGGATAGATGTGAAGCTTCTTTATAGCTTTGTTAGTCTTCTCATCTTTTATCTCTAATTAATATCCTGTTAGTGTAATTAATATATGTGCAGTACACACTGTACATCAGGGAATTTTATATGTTTAATTGTCAGAGTTTTTTCTTTTTTTTTTAAATCCCATTGTCAGATGAGTAACCATTACAGGACACTGTACTGATCACAGAACATCAATATTGTTGGATGTAAAACAGACGCAATAGAAAACAACATACCAATGTAATAATTTCCATCTTTGCTGAGTATTATAAATTATAACACCACTACTATAGGACACTGTACTGATCACCATAACTGCTTGGTATGTTACAGGCCAATACAACTGTAAGAGAACACCATAAGTATCACCATCATTTATTACCAGTACTATAGGCCACCATACTGATCACCATTATTAATTGGCATTAATTAATATTATCAACACTATTGCCGGGAGTAATAATTTATAATACCAAAATATACAGGAATCCCTTTCACAACTACTATTAGAGACATCATACTGATCATCATCATTGCTGGGTATATTACAGTACAGTGGCACCATTCCTACACACTATATTGATTATTACCATTGATGTATTACACTGCAATACCACCTTTGTCAAGGTAACACAGACTTTATGTCTTCTTATGTGGTATTTTAATGTAATATGACCAACAATAATTATGGTTAGTATGGTGTCTTATAGTGGAGGTATTGCAGTTTATTACATCCAAAAATGATTGCACCATAACACACCAACTAATAGTCCAGGGTGTTACATTACAATGCCACCACTATAGTACACCATTCATCATAGTCGGAGGTGTTACATTACAATGCCACCACAATAGTACACCATACATCATAGTCGGGGATGTTACATTACAATGCCACCACTATAGTACACCATACATTATACATTACAATGCCACCATTATAGTACACCATACATCACAGTAGGGGGTGTTACATTACAATGCCACCACTAAAGTACACCATATATCATAGTTAGGGCTATTACATTACAATGCCACCACTGTAGTACACCATACATCATAGTGGGGGTGTTACATTACAATACCACCACTATAATACACCATATGTTATAGTCCAAGGTGTTACATTACAATGCCATCACTATAGTACACCATAGATCATGGTCCGGGGTGTTACATTATAATGCCATCACTATAGTATACCATACATCATAGTCCGGGATGTTACATTACAATACCACCACTATAGTACACCATACATCATAGTCCAATGTGTTACATTACAATGCCATCACAATAGTACACCATACATCATAGTCAGGGCTGTTACACTACAATGCAATCACTATGGTACACCATACATCATAGACGGGGATATTACATTATAATGCCATCACTATAGTACATCATTGTGGGGGTGTTACATTACAATGGCAACCACTATAGTACACCATACATCATAGCCGGGGGTGTTACATTACAATGCCACCACTATAGTACACCATACATCATAGTCAGGGCTGTTACATTACAATGCCATCACTTTAGTACATCATAGTCGGGGGTGTTACATTACAATGGCAACCACTATAGTACACCATACATCATAGTCAGGGCTGTTACATTACAATGCCATCACTATAGTACATCATAGTCGGGGTTGTTACATTACAATGGCAACCACTATAGTACACCATACATCATAGTTGGGGGTGTTACATTACAATGACATCACTATAGTACACCATACATCATAGGTGTTACATTACAATGCCACCACTATAGTACACCATACATCATAGTCCAAGGTGTTACATTACAATGCCACCACTATAGTACACAATACATCAGAGTCAGGGCTGTTACATTACAATGCCATCACTATGGTACACCATACATCATAGATGGAAATATTACATTATAATGCCATCACTATAGTACATGATAGTGGGGGTGTTACATTACAATGGCAACCATTATAGTACAACATACATCATAGTCGGGGGTGTTACAATACAATGCCACCCCTATAGTATACATACATCATTGTCCAAGGTGTTACATTACAATGCTACCACTATAGTACACCATACATCATAGTCGGGGCTGTTTCATTACAATGCCACTACAATAGTACACCATACATCATAGTCGGAGGTGTTACATTACAATGCCACTACTATAGTACACCATTCATCATAGTCAGGGGTGTTACATTACAATGCCACCACTATAGTACACCATACATCATAGTCAGAGCTGTTACATTACAATGCCATCACTATAGTACATCATACATCATAGTCGGGGGTGTTACACTACAATGCCACCACTATAGTACACCATACATCATAGTCCAAGGTGGTAAATTACAATCCCGCCACTATAGTACACCATACATCATAGTCGGGGGTGTTACATTACAATGCCACTACTATAGTACACCATTCATCAAAGTCGGAGGAGTTACATTACAATGCCATCACTATAGTACATCATACATCATAGTTGGGGGTGTTACATTACAATGCCACCACTACAGTACACCATACATCATAGTCGGGGATGTTACATTACAATGCCACCACTATAGTACACCATACATTACAGTAGGGGGTGTTACATTACAATGCCAGCTGCGTAATATGTTGGCGCTATATAAATCCTTTTTCATAATAATAATAATAATAATAATAATAATATAGTACACCATACATCATAGTCCGGGGTATTACATTACAATGCCACCAAAATAGTACACCATACATCATAGTCGGGGCTGCCACCACTATAGTACACCAAACATCATAGTCCAATCTGTTAAATCACAATGTCACAACTATAGTACACCATACATCATAGTCTAAGGTGTTACATTACAATGCCACCACTATAGTACAACATACATCATAGTCCAAGGTGTTACATTACAATGCCACCACTATAGTACACTATACATCAAAGTTGGGAGTGCCAACATTATAGGACACCATACTAATCACCTTCTTAGGGGCACAAATCTGTATGTAATGTATGTGGTACAATAAGGGTGGTTGGTCAATGCTACCTTGTGGCCTGTTTTCTTGATAATGTCAGTACTACACCCCCCCATCTATCATAGTCCCCTTCCTCCTCAGAGCACACATAATTCGGGGTATCATAGTAAAGGTAAGGCCGGACATCTATGGGGTATTGGATCAGGCCTGACATCTGTGGGGTATTGGATCAGGCGTGACATCCGTGGGGTATTGGATCAGGCGTGACATCCGTGGGGTATTGGATCAGGCGTGACATCCGTGGGGTATTGGATCACGCGTGACATCCGTGGGGTATTGGATCACGCGTGACATCCGTGGGGTATTGGATCACGCGTGACATCCACGGTAACACTTATGGTGGTTGAGGGGAACTCTAGAGGCTCTGATTGGAGAATATTAAAGTACAACGATTTCTGAGCAGCCACATGAGACACCATTATACTTCTAGGATGAAAATCTGTAGGACATCACACAATTGTATCTACAATAATAACTACTGATTTACACACCAATAATATAATACAAACAATACAGCTACAGGAAGAGCTCGGTAGGAATCAGTATTATATGGTGACAACACAGTACAGTAACAGGCAAAATATGTTATCACCATAGCAGGATAAACAATATAGTCACCACAAAAGAAACAATACATTTTAAATCTAACGTAATAACTAATACCAACCAAATTAGAATGTTCTGTAATCATTCAGCAAAAGAGGAGTTTGTGTTATAATGTGATCAGATGACACCATGAGCATAATCCCTGAATGCAGAAGGAGCCCCTAGTGCAGAGTCTATGGTCATACATGTATATTTGGTTCCTCTGTGAATGTTTTTGTATATATGGGTGAATATACATGTACAGTATATATCTGAGAGGGAAGAAGACACTGCACATGATATGGCGGCACCATTTCAATCCCTTATCTGTATATATACTACATACAAGGTACACTAGGAAGGGGGCTTCCCATTCAGCACCATGGACAGAGGCCGGGATATAGCTACATGTATGAATATATATAACATTCAGCCATCCCCAGACATATAATCGTCTTATTCACACCTCCTCTGTCTATAGGGGGGAGACTTCCCAATCTGTGGGGTCACTCTATATATAAGGATGTGTGGGACGCATGATCTGTGGGGTCACTCTATATATAAGGATGTGTATATATAAGGATGTGTGGGGCCCCCTGATCTGTGGGGTCACTCTATATATAAGGAAGTGTGGGGCCCCTGATCTGTATGGAGGGCAGAATGAAGACCCCCTCCCCCCCATATATCTATGGAGGTACATACAGCTATACATATATATGGTGTGGCAGAGAACAATGTACAGAATCGTGCCGGCTGGAGAGGCATCCATTCATCTCCCATCTCCATTGATGAATCGGTCGGTGATCATGCCAGTCCTGTGCCCGGTCGGTCGGTGGTCATGCCAGTCCTGTGCCCGGTCGGTCGGTGGTCATGCCAGTCCAGTTTCCGGTCGGTCTTACCTTAGTAGTGACAATACACAGGCAATCCATGGCAGCAGCGGCGGCCGATCAGCCACATCCACGATGATGGAGCCCTCCCTCCCCCGTCTGTGTGTCCGTCCGCCGCTCCCCGGGGAGGAGAGACAGAGGGGAAGGGGGAAACAGGGTGAGGATGGGGATGACAGGAGGGACAGAGAGAGGAGAGAGGGAGCAGGGTGCACTGAGCAAGATGACAGCCTGCAGATCTGCGGGGAAAGAGGGAGGAGAGAGGAGGAGGGGAAGAGAGGGAGGAGGAGAGCGGGGAGGGGGAGAGAGGACAGAGACGGAGCCCACGCCGGGAGGGTTACTCACCGAGACACCTGACTGAGAAAGAGACTTGGGGGGGTCATAGGGAGAAGAGACATCCCTGAGGTGACTGAGACATTGGGGCGAGGATAAGAGACATCCCTGAGGTAACTGAGACATGAGGAAACCTAAGCAGAAGAGACATCCCTGAGGTGACTGAGACATGGGGACAACCGAGGGTATGGGGGACAGCCCTGAGGTAACTGAGACATGGGGACAACCGAGGAAAAGAGACAGCCCTGAGGAAAATGAGACATTGGGACAACTGAGGATAAGAGACATCCCTGAGGTGACTGAGACATGGGGACAACCGAGGATAAGAGACATCCCTGAGGTATGCAAGACTGTGACACACGGACACCTGAGGGGAAGAGACATCCCTGAGGTGACTGAGACATTGGGGCAACCGAGGATAAGAGACATCCCTGAGGTGACTGAGACATGGGAGCATCCGAGGAGAAGAGACATCCCTGAGGTATGCGAGACTGTGACACACGGACACCTGAGGGGAAGAGACATCCCTGAGGTATCCGAGACTGAAACACAGGGACACCTGAGGAGAAGAGACAGCCCTGAGGTGACTGACCTGAGGTAACTGAGACATGAGGAAACCTAAGGAGAAGAGACATCCCTGAGGTGACTGAGACATGAGGAAACCTGAGGGGAAGAGACATCCCTCAGGTAACTGAGACATGAGGAAACCTGAGGAGAAGAGACATTCCTGAGGTGACTGAGACATGGGGACAACCGAGGATAAGAGATATCCCAGAGGTGACTGAGACATGAGGAAAACCGAGGATAAGAGACATCCCTGAGGTAACTGAGACATGAGGAAACCTACGCAGAAGAGACATTCCTGAGGTGACTGAGACATGGGGACAACCGAGGATAGGAGATAGCCCTGAGGTAACTGAGACATGGGGACAACCGAGGAAAAGAGACAGCTCTGAGGAAAATGAGACATGGTGGACAACTGAGGATAAGAGACATCCCTGAGGTGACTGAGACATGGGGACAACCGAGGAGGACAACTGAGGATAAGAGACATCCCTGAGGTGACTGAGACATGGGGACAACCGAGGAAAAGAGACAGCCCTGAGGAAAATGAGACATGGGGACAGCTGAGGAGAAGAGACATCCCGGAGGTGACTAAAACATGAGGACACCTGAGGAGAAGAGACATCTCTGAGGTATGCAAGACTGAGACACAGGGATACCCCAGGAGAAGAGATATTCCCGAGGTGAATGAAACATGGGAACACCCAAGGAGAAGAGACATCCATGAGGTATGCGAGACTGGGACATGGGGGCACCTGATTAGAAGAGACATCCCTGAGGTGAATGAGACATGGGGACATCCAAGGAGAAGAGACATCCCTGAGGTGAATGAGACATGGAGACATCCGCGGAGAAGAGACATCCCTGAGGTATGCGAGACTGACACACAGACACCTGAGGAGAAGAGACATCCTTGAGGTTTCAAAGGCTAAGACATGGGGACATCTGAGGAGAAGAGACAGCCCTGAGATGACTAAGACAGCCCTGAAGTATTCGAGACATGGAAACACTCAAGGAGAAAAGACAGTCCTGAGGTGTCCAAGACTGAGACATTGGGACACCCGAGGAGAAGAGACATCTCTGAGGTGACTGAGATATGGGGACAGCTAAAAAGAAGAGACACCCCTTATGTATCCGAGACTGAGGCATAGGGACACCTGAAGAGAAGAAACATCCCCGAGGTAATTGAGACAAAGGACACCTAAGGAGAAGAGAAAGCCCTAATGAAACAGACATGGGGACACATAGGGAGACAACCCTATGGTATCTGAGACATGGGGACACCTGAGGAGGAGAGACAGCCCTGGGGTATCTGAGACTTAGACATGGGGACACCCTAGGAGAAGAGACAGCCCTGAGGTATCCGGGACTGAGACACAGGGACACCCAAGGAGAAGAGACAGCCCTGAGGTAACTTAAGACATGGGGACACCCGATGAGAAGAGACAGCCCTGAGGTGACTGAGACATGGGGACACCCGAGGAAAAGAGACAGCCCTGAGGTGACTGAGACATGGGGACACCTGAGGAGAAGAGACATCTCTGAGGTATGCGAGACTGAGACACAGGGATACCCCAGGAGGAGAGACATTCCCGAGGTGACTGAATATTGGGGACACCCAAGGAGAAGAGACATCCATCAGGTATGCGAGACTGAGACACAGGGGCACCTGATTAGAAGAGACATCCCTGAGGTGACTTAGACATGGGTACATCTGAGGAGAAGAGACATCCCTGAGGTATGCATGACTTTGGGACACCAGAGGAGAAGAGACAGCCCTGAGGTATCCAAGACATGGGGAAACCCGAGGAGAACAGAATACCCTGAGGTATCCGAGACATTGGGAAACCCGAGGAGAAGAGACAGCCCAGAGGTATCCAAGACTGAGACATGAGGACACCTGAGAAGAGAAATCCCTGAGGTGACTGAAACATGGGGACACCCAAGGTGAAGAGACAGGTCTGAGACATGGGGACACCCAAGGAGAAGAGATATCTCTGAGGTGACTGAAACCTGGGGACACCCGAGTAGAAGAGACAGCCCTGAGGTGACTGAGACATGAGGACACCCGAGAAGAGACAGCCCTGATGTATGCAAGACATGGGGACACCCGATTAGAAGAGACATCCCTGAGCAATGCAACACATTAGGGCATTCGAGGAGAAGAGACATCCCTGGGGTATGCAGGACATGGGGACACCCAAGGAGAAGAGACAGCTCAGGAGTATCAGAGACTGAGACATGGGGACACCCAAGGATAAGAAACATTCCTGAGGTCACTAAAGCAGAGAGACATCCCTCAGGTATGTGAGACTGAGACATGGGGACACCCGATTAGAAGAGACATCCCTGAGGTGACTGAAACATGGGGACATCCAAGGAGAAGAGACATCCCTGAGGTATGTGAGTTTGTGACACAGGGACACCTGAGCAGAAGATACATACCTGAGGTGGTTGAAATATGGGGACACCTGAGTAGAAGAGACAGCCCTGAGGTGACTGAGACATGGGGACACCCGAGGAGAACAGACATCCCTGACGTTTGCGAGACTGAGACATGGTGACACCTAAGAAGATGAGACATTCCCGAGGTGTCTAAAACATGGGGACACCCAAGGAGAAGAGACATCTCTGAGGTATGCGAGACTGGGACATGGGGACACCCCAGGAGAAGAGACATCCCTGCGGTATGCGAGACTGTGACACAGGGACACCAAGGACATCCTTGAGGTATCCGAGGTTGGGACATGGGGACATCCGAGGAGAAGAGACAGCCTTGAGGTGACTGAGACAGCCCTAAGGTATTGAAGACGTGGGGACACCTGAAGAGAAGAAACATCCCTGAGGTAACCAAGACTGAGACATAGAGACACCTGGGGAGAAGAGACAGCCCTGATGTATCTGAGATTGAGACATGGGGACACCCAAGGAGACAACCCATAAGGTATCTGAGAAATAGGGACACTTGAGGAGAGACAGCCCTGAGGTATCTGAGACATGAGGACACCCGAGGAGAAGAGACATCCCTGAGGTGACTGAAACATGGGGACACCTAATGGGAAGAGACACCCTTGCGGTATGCGAGACTGTGACACAGGAACACCTGAGGAGAATAGACATCCTTGAGGTATCCGAGGCTAGGACATTGGAACACCTGAGGAGAAAAGACAGCTCTGAGGTGACTGAGACATTGGGACACCTGAGAAGAAGAGACACCCCTTATGTACCTGAGACTGTGACATAGAGACACCTGAGGAGAAGAGACAGCCCTGATGTATCTGAGATTGAGACATGGGGACACCCAAGGAGACAACCCTAAGGTATCTGAGAAATGGGGACACCTGAGGAGAGACAGCCCTGAGGTATCTGAGACTTAGACATGGGGACACCTGAGGAAAAGAGACAGCCCTGAGGTGACTGAGACATGGGGACACCCGAGGATAAGAGACATTCCTGAGGTCACTAAAACAAGAGACAGCCCTGAGGTATCTGAGACATGAGCACACCCGAGGAGAAGAGACAGCCTTAAGATATCTGACACATGAGGACACCCGAGGAGAAGAGACAGCCCTGAGGTATGCAGGACATGGGGACACCTGAGGAGAGGAGACATCGCTGAGGAATGCAAGACTGAGACACAGGGACACCCGAGGAGAAGATACAGCTCTGAGGTGACTGAAACATGTAGACACCTAAGGAGAATAGACAGCTTTGAGACATGAGGACACCCAAGAAGAAGAGACAGCCCTGAGGTGACTGAGACATTGGGACACCTAAGAGGAAGAAACACCACTTGTGTATCTGAGACTGGGACATGGGGACACCTGAAGAGAAGAAATATCCCTGAGGTAACCGAGACTGAGACATAGAGACACCTGAGGAGAAGAGACAGCCCTGATGTACCTGAGATTGAGACATGGGGGCACCCACAGAGACAACCCCAAGGTATCTGACACATGAGGACACCCGAAGAGAAGAGACAGCCCTGAGGTATGCAGGACATGGGGACACCTGAGAAGAGACAGCCCAGTGGTATCAGAGACTGAGACACGGGGACACCTGAACAGAGGAGACATCCCTTAGGAATGCAAGACTTAGACACAGGGACACCAGAGGAGAAGATACAGCTCGGAGGTGACTGAAACATGTAGACACCTAAGAAGAATAGACAGCTTTGGGAGATGGGGACACCCAAGAGAAGAGACATCCCTGAGGTGACTGAAACCTGGGGACACCTAATGAGAAGAGACATCCCTGAGGTATGCAAGACGGAGACATGGGGACACCCAAGGAGAAGAAAGAGCCCTGAGATATGCAAGACTGGGACATGGGGACACCCGATTAGAAGAGACATCCCTGAGGCGACTGAAACATGGGGACAACCAAGGGGAAGACACAGCCCTGAGGTGACTGAGACATGGGGACGCCCGAGAAGAGACAGCCCTGAGGTATGCAAGACATTGGGACATCTGAAGAGAAGAGACATCCCTGAAGTATGCGGGACTTTGACACAGGGACACCTGAGGAGAAGAGACATCCTTGAGCTATCCGGGGCTGAGACATGGGGACATCCGAGGAGAAGAAATGGCCCTGAGGTGACTGAGAGAGCCCTGAGGTATTCGAGACATTGGGACACCCGAGCAGATGAGAGAGCTTCTGAGACTGAACAATTGGGATACCCAAGGAGAATAGACAACCCTGAGGTACCCTAAACTAAGCCATGGGGTCCCCCAATGAGAAGAAACATCCCTGAGGTATTAGTGTCTGGACCATGAGGATGCCCAAGGAGAAGAGACAACCCTGAGGTACCCTAAACTAAGCCATGTGGACACCTGAGTAGAAGAGACATCCCTGACAAATCAGAGTCTGGGCCATGAGGACACCCAAGGAGAAGAGATATCCCTGAGGTACTTAAACTGAGCCATAGGAACACCTGAGGAATAGAGACAGCCCTGAGGTACCCTAAACTGAGCCAACAGGACAGGACACCCGAGGTGAAGAGACAGCCATGAGTTATCAGTCTAGGCCATGAGGATTCCTGAAGAGAAGAGACAGCCTTGAGGTAGTTAGCTTGAGCCCTGGGAAAGGGAAGGTTTGGGAAAGACAGGAGAGCCATGGGGACACCTGAGGGGGGGGGGGGGGGGATCCTGTTGGAGGAGGACAATAGGTGGAAAAAGAGACAACAAACAGGTAACAGGGACAGAGCCATGGGGACGCCTGAGAAGACAGCCAGGATGAAGAGGGGAAGGAGACAGACCCTTCTCCATGAGGGTTAATTACCGGAACACAGTTGCTAAGAAACAGCCAGGGGAGAATAGACACCCAGAATGGGTAAGAGACATCCTAAACACTGAGCCATGGAAATACCTAGGGAGTGATGCACCCTGCATGTACTAGGGGAAGAGACAGGAAGGGGAAGAAACTACAAGGAGAGAAAAGAGACATTCAGGAGGGAAAAGAGTGGTAGGAGGAGGAAAAGAGAGCCAGAATCCACACTGGGAGGGTTAACTATCGAGACATGGTGACAAAGAGACAATCTAAGTGGGAGAAAGAGTTAACTGGGGTGATTGAAGGACACCCAAGTCCCCAAGTGGACACCAGGAGGGGAAGGAAAACCAAAAGACTTGGTCTTGGAGACACATGAAAACAGACTAACCCATGGGGACACTTAGGATAAGAAATAATAGGAGGTACCAAAGTCATGGTCATGGGGGCAAAGAGATGCTAGAAGGTACCACAGACTGTGCCATGGGGGCAGGAAGAGACATTCTAGAGGCAGAAGGGACACCTAGAGTAAGTGTTGGAGTGAACAACATGAATTGTAAAAAAAACAGCATTTATACATATTCCATTTCAAATGATGGGTTCAGTTTGACTGTTGGTGAGCCTTAATGGGGGTTGCCTTTGAAATGTCAATGCGGACAAATCTAGCAGGATGACTCTAGCTGGGGTTTGGATCCAAAGGAATTGGAAGGAAAGATAACACCTCATTGAACAGGAAGATACCAGGTGTGTGGTATGGGGGTTGTGCATGGAAGCATCTACTTCAAAGACTTCTCATTCTGCCTGGTGTATAAACATACCTGCTATCTGATGACCCCCAAAGGAGCCAGAGGACTTGCCCCCCCATCCAACAGTGACACCTATTGGAGAATATCAGCGGGCACCTGTGAGCAGTGTATTTCTGGAAGTGGGAGGACGCCCAAGTAAGGGGTGGATGCATGGGTGTGGCTGGATGTGGCCAGGGGTCCTGGAGATATATAAGAAGGAACAACAGCCACAAATCCCTCTCTTATCCTTGTATATACATTCTATGCCTCTTAGACCTCTCTTTTTCTTCCTCTTTTTTTTTTCTCTGAAGCTAAGGTGTAGGGTACAGAGGACGGACTCTTTGCGTAAGGTATCATTTTACTTTATGTGATTATTATTTCACTTAATTGGAATAATTGTTGATTACTTGGTAATTCTTTTCTCCGTTAATAAATATCTTGTTATTTAGGATCGGTGTGATTATTAAGCTAATAGAGACTTAGTGAAGATACTGTTTTTCAAAAAAAGGGATAAGGTAAACAGGAAATTTTCCTTCAGTAAGCTATTGGGATTCATGAAAAGAGACAAAAGAGGCACCAACAAGAGAAGAAGAGCACCTTGAAAAGGAGTTACCCTGGAGGGAAAAGAGACAGAGCCATGGGGACATTGGGGTAAAGAGTAAGATGGGGGAGAAGTGACACCCTAGAGGGAGAAGAGATAGAGCCTTGGGGAAACCAGGAGTGAGAGAGAACCAGGAGCGAGAAGGGGATCCAATGATAAAAAAAGAAACGCTGGAGACTGAGCAATAGAGACAGCTCGGGGGTAAGAGACACACAGCAGATAGCAGAGATCACAGAAACTAATCCATAGAGACACCGGATGGGAGGACAACGGTTACCAGAGTGCATTTCATACTTTCTGGTTTAGAAATAGCTGCAATGATAGATGTGTACCACTCGCCATTCTGATTATGTTTTTGGGATGTTGTTTAAAATTATTGTAGTGTTTAGAACCCTAAAGATTGTGGTAAAAAGATGGTAGTTTGGGAAGTGACTTTAATTGTGCAAGTCTGCCATTTGTAATTATGGCTTGATGTATGTATTTAAGTAGAAAGTTTTTGTATTTGGTTTGTTGTGTTTGTTACACAGTACTGATTGGTATAATTATTTATGCAGTAAAAATATTTCTATAGAACTGTGAGTGCTGACATTTGTGTTACTGTGATCTGATAGGAATGAAATCCAGCAGGTACTCAGAGACAGCAAAGACTATGCTATGGAAACCAATGGGAAGACCAAGGCTAAGAATGAGACAAATACTACACAAACTATGGGAATTGACCAAAATCATGGGAAAATAGACACCAATACAATACCTACCAACCAAAACTGCATAGGAAAAGATGTTGAGACTATTCAACTCAATTTAAGACTATGGGAAAAGGGACATCAAGACTATACCCACTGACCAAGACTACCCAAATACCTGGCTAAAGCTGCGTACACACTTCCAATTTTTGTCGTTGGAAAGGATCTTTCACGATCCTTTCCAACGACAAGGGAGTGCACGATGCATGAACGGTGCTGTACATACAGCACCGTTCATGCTCTATGGAGAGGGGAGGGGGAGAGCGACGGAGCGGCACCCTGCTGCGCGCTCTCCCCTTCCCTTTCATTAGGATCGGCTGTCGTCCATCGTCCGTGGATCCGGCAGGTCGGTCGTCCGGACGATGGACGACACCGACTGTACACACGGCAGATTTTCACCCGATAATTGGCCGATAAAAATCTGACGTGTGTACGTAGCTTAAGACTCCAATATCTAGTCCAAGAAGATAAACCTAACAATAATAAGACCTGTAAGAGACACCCAGGGGGTAGAATGGATGAAAGATAAATCCATATTGAGATTACAGAGAAAAGGACCCCTAAACACCAAAGCTACAGAGAAAAGGACACAAAACAACCAAGACTATAGCCGCCAACCACATCTTAAAAGAAAGAAACCAAACACAAGACACACTGACATTATACCATGATTATTATCTAAATGTCATACCTATATGGGAAGGAACACCCAGGAGAATTGCAGAGACTCCGTCATCAAGACTTTGGGATGGGAGAAAGAAAAACCCAGGGACCAAAACTATCCAGTATCAAAAATAATCAATAGCTGCCAGTACAGCTATAAACTATACTCCATAACAGAGATAGCACACACTGAACCAATCGAGAGACCAGAGGAAGAGACACCCAGGGAGAAATACTACGGGGTAAAAAACAACCAATTATTAGGACTACTGGAAGAGGAAGAGACCAATATTTTACAGGTTTTTGTGGGGTTTGTGAATTTCGTAGTTTGTGGATCTGCCAGGATGGATCCATAAACGACAAATGGCGAGCAAAGTACACATTCCAGATTCTCTTACAATATCAGCCCTGAGGTGATAATCAGACAAGAATCATCTAACATGTAAATGTAGCCTATGACAAGGGTCCCACCCAGTGATGACTAATGCACCTAGTGACCAAGTTTATAAGATAGGTGACACAAAACTAGAGGAAAAGAGACCCTCTGGGACTGAGACCCTGATTGAGTCTATGGAATGGAGAATAGTCATCTGGACAGCTGCTAAGATGAGACTACAAGGAAATAGAAAACCAATGGGAAGAGACACCATACAGCATATGAAGGGACAGACAGTGAAACCATGAGAAAAGGTATACCTAGGATCTGAGACTACAAAGGAAGAGACAACAAGACTACCTAACAAGCAAGAGTTTATGGAAAGAGTTGCTAAGAAAGCAGAAAAAATGTCAGAGACTCCACCATCCATACATGGGGGGAGACACCCAATACATAGGACTGCAGAAAAGGATTGAGACTACAGGGTAAAGAGACACCCTGGAGACAGCAGAGGCTTAGCCATGGAGCTTATGAAGGAAGAGACATCAAGACTATACTCATATAGAGAAACACAGGGAAGACACACATGGTAAGTGAAGGGACACACAAAAGAGGGAGATCTACATGGTAGGAAAGGAGACATGAAATGGAAGTAGAAGAGACTCACAGAGGAGACACAAGGAAAATAAAAACATAATAAAAGAGATGTGGATGGGGGTGGGGTAAAAGCCATACAGAAGAAAGCATGGATTATTATTATTTAAAGTTTGATATGATTCACATGACTTTAAATAAAAAGTAAAGCTTTGTGAATTGGGCACATTGTCTCTCAGGCCAGACACATGGAACTGAATATTAAGAAGACCAAGCAGAGGTTGTAGTTCCATGTTAAAGAAAATGCATTGTTAGTGATCATTACCTTTTTTTTTTTGTAACTGTTAAAAGAACAGGTCTTCTAAAATGACCTTCATAGTGGATGTGAGGGTGAACAAACCTCCTAGCACTCACCATACCTAACATCAGGAGATTCTGTATTTGGTCAATATTTTGTAGTATAATTTGCTTGTCCTCTAACTATCCTGCTGGATTTACAAGCAATTGTATCTGCTGGGATCTACAGGAGGTTCCTGGAGCCACAGGGCAGACCATCAGATCATCCTATGTTCTGGTCTCTGGGGTTTAAAATGATAAATCCATATTTATCTATCTTAAGTTGCTCCTACATATGTTGGTTTTCCCCTTCAACAAAGTACTCAATGTGACTATTATAACACCCTAAATTTCTAAAAAAAAGAAATATAGGCCCACTTATCTCGCTCTACTGCTCTTTTTTTCTGGTTTTAGGGGTGTCAATCATTTTTTAATTAACAGTCAACATTTATAATGTACAACTCAATTGAATTGAAAACTGATCAAACTAAAGTTGATTCATAAATGGGTAGTGTAACAGCTGGCCAACGAAAACCCAGGGTTTTATCCAGGATGATAAGTACATTTGCCCCAGATACAGGTTATATGCAGAGTATTTTTCTGTGTAATCAGACAGTTTTCCTTTTGACCTGAAGGGAGTGCTGAAGTACCAGGCTGAATGACAATAAGCTTCTTTGCCAGATGGGGGAGCTAAAGAGGCCTGGGGATATTCAAGTGTAATCTGTTCACCTGAAAAGCATCCTGGAAATTAGGCTGGGGATAGAACTCCCTAGTGAGCTGAGAGGAGGTCCAAGGTGAACTGTGCGTAAAGACACAGACTTTGTTGGGAGAGTTGTATGGTTAGGGCCTTAGAATCCTGCACAGCACTAGGTTGGGCTGGATTGCTAGTAAAGGGAACTAACAGTTAGTGGCCAGGCTTTATTTTGCCTATTTTTGTGTGAAAATAGTATTAGTGAATATATCCTTGATGCACTTTTAACCTGCTGGCCCTGTTTCCTGTTAAAAAAACACCCCCTGGTTCTATGGGTGATCTCAAACTAGCTTTACACTAATAGTTCTGAGAGCTTTTTTTATCAATTTCCTAAATGTACGCTCACCTGCAATCTATTATGTAATCACAAATAATTTCAGAGGAATGGAATTGACAGCTTGGTGGGCACTCTTCTAGCTTATTTTTTTCTTCTGTGAATCTACTGTCAAATGCTAAATGTTTTAATGTTTACGTTCACAATTAGAATGATATAGGTACCAACGCTGGACAACATAAACACAGATTGAACATAACCAGTAATACCATGTTTTTGGTTAAAGCTGTTTTTCATCTCAGGATATTTAATTGGTTCTCTGCTATCTGGTAATAGCAATGTAAGGCCTAGGTCAGTACCAATATTCCCCAGACACCAGTCCCCCAATCTACAGACGCAGTCTTCGCCTATAGCAGCCCTCACTCAGCCTCGGGAGACTGGTTGCGTCTCCCAGCACTCGCTTGCCCCCAGGAAGGGATGGTGTCTGGAGATAGGCCGGCAGTTGACCCAGAGGCCACAGTACAGAGTACAAAATGTAAGGAAACCCAAAAACAAGCCTAGGTCAAAGACATAAGATATCAGTCCACCAAGCGAAGTACAAAGGGAAAGGCAAAAACAGAGTCAGGGTCACAAGCAGAGGTTGTTTCAGGCAGAGTTCAATGGATAGTCAAGAACAGGCACAGGTCAGTAACAGAGAAATACTCAAAAATCACTCCAACACAGGTAAACCCAGCAGACTCTATACCAGGCACATCTGACAGATCGGAGAGGCTATAAAGCCCCAGCAGCCAATGACAGCATGGGATTGATTAGTAACCACCCCTCATCTGTGCGGCCCAGAGGATACTGAGGGAAAACCCCAGCTACAGGGATGCTGCAACCCTCAGGGCACTGATCCTGAAACCCCAGTGCTACCGCGAGTGCAGCCGCCATAGGGAATAGGCTGTGCACGCCCTCCTGTGGTGGGGCATCGCCTGGGATTGTAAACCCAGTGAGTGCCTCCTAGCAGGCCAACAAGCCAAAGATGAGTTTGGCTTTGTATGTCCTAATGTGTCCATTCTAATGCATCTAAATTTTGAGTGAAGATAGAATTGTTAAGGACTAAACGTCCTTCTGAATGTCGCCCCCCTTTAAGTTTTTGCTTAAAATCCTCAAGATACTCGGATTATACTCCATCCAGAGCATTATTAATACATAGTGAAGAGATTATACCCCATCTTTTTACAAATCAGAACTCAATGGAATCATAAATTATACTGTAAATTATATTCCACCCTAGACAAGTCCAGGTGACACTAGAGGGTTTATACTCTTCCCACTCCAAATACAATGGACAGTGGAGATATTTTTCTCCATTCTGTGAAAATCCAGCAATTACATTAGACTGTTTTTATGTATATTATGGAAATCTAAGATCCAGAAGCCAATATTTCCTTCGGTCAAGTTTCTATCACAAATTATTATTTTATCTGAATCAATGCTATACGGTATATGTATAGTTGGATTTTCAACGGTGATTTAAATGTGGACATTGAGCTGCTAATTCCAAGATTGTTCATTCAACAATCTAAAACTTCCAATAATCTACATTAGGAATCGATTGTCTGAAATCATTCAAGATAAGAACACTGACCTTCTCTGCACGACAGCAGTTTGGTGGGTTCACTGGACCCAGCATTACCTCATAGTATTCCTGAATATCTTAAAAAAAAAAAAAAAAAAAAATAGTTACAGCTTAGTTCCAACTGTTGCATACATTGCCCAATATTAAACCCACAGTACCTCATATTGTAATTCATACTGCACCCCAAATCTCAAATCTCCTTTAATGACTCCCACACTGCAAACCCAATTGCCATCAACCTGCATCAATTTGCATTGCAAAATCTCTAACATCCCTCACCATGGCTCTACCACTACTACTCTATTCCTACTATAAACCTTACACTGCACATCAATCTCTATTATTCCTAACATTACTCCCCCTTAATCCCCAGTAATTTAGTATAACTCCTAATCTCCAGTAATCTTTTATGCCTTTAAGGATGCACCCAAATTACCGATTATGATATCATGACCCCCACACTGCTCCCTCAGTTACCACCTACCTACTAATAATCTTATTCTGTGCCATTATCCCCAAATGTCTACTAGGACTCTGATTCTTAATGCTAATTCTCCAGCATCCTCTCTGTGACTCCCATGCTGCACCCCAAATTATAACACCTCAAATATGACACATTGCTTTCCAAATCCTCAGCAGCCCTAACATAACTTTCATACTGTGTCTCTAGTTCCCAACATTCTTTAATGACACAACACCCCCAATCATAAAGGTACTACCATGACTCTCACATTGCAATGTGAAATCCAATCTTCATTACCTTGCTATGTATCACTGGTTTATATAGTGAAAAAAAGAAAGGCAAGGGATTCTAATCCATAAAATCACTAGAGTTTATTTGGTGATATCTCAAAGACATGCATGATGACCCTTCCTTGAATGAAGTGGAATTCTAATGTCTACAAGTACTAAAACACCCCCATAGACCCATAGGGACTTTTTTGAAATTGTGTAAATTGGTGCTGGTGTAAAAACCTTGTTCTGTAATGGGATTTTCTGATGCCACTGATTGGTCTGCTAGTCAGGACTTGCTTTATTTGTATAGTTAGTGTGTGGAAGGATTTTATGTGTAATGAATAAACTTATGCTAGAGAAAGCCTATCCCGAAGACTGCTCTATAAGTAGAACCCCCCCTTATCAATCCCCAACACCATTCTATTCATTATTTTATGTCAAAAGGGATATAAAGTGAACTTGCATTGTTCAGGGAGTAGCACAAATACTGCAATCTATTTCTGAATCATCGTTCAGCTGTTACATAAAATTTAATCTGCTTTATGTGATTGTCTTGGATCTTATATGTCCCCAAAATAAAATATTTCAATCAAATGTAACCTAAATTAGTAGATTATACAATATCAGTGCTTGCTTCAGATTATCTCCCAATAATCTTGAATTGCAAAAACAGTAATCATTATCACGTGTTTGTTTCTTACCAAGCAAAGCCTGGAATAAATTGCTCTGAAAGATACGAATGAGATTCTCAGCTTTAACGCGCAGCGCATCATCAAGGGCCAAAGTGCGTTCCATGAGATTCAGCACTGTCTGAGTATCTGAAACAAGGACAAACAAACAAACAAACTTCTTTTAGCTAATTAATAATGGTGATAAATAATAAAAATCCCAATTTAATAAGCATACAAAATTACAAAACTCCTTGCTCTTGCTCAATGTTCCCCACAAATAACTGTAAAGCTATCAATATTCATCTTCCCTGTCAATAACTTTCTTCAGTATCTCGATCCCAATATTTATACTTACAAAAACTGCTTTAAATGTCAGTGAAGCATCTTTACCTAGTTTGTGAGGAAGTCACCCTATAACATACCTGTGTCTGTCCCTGGGGGCCCAAAGCATACCCATGTCCCCCGGGGGCCCATGGCATACTCATGTCTGCTGTGATAACTTGAACAAGGTGCACAGAATTGTGCAGTACTTATGTATATGCTGCTGGCTTGCAGATCACATTAAAAGTCCTTGTACTTTTTGTAGGTCCTATTCAGGAGCTCTCTTCCCTAAAAAGATCCTATAACTCAGCCATAATCTACAGGGGCCCCCATGCCATCCATGTCTTCTGGATTTGCTGCAGCCCATCTTTGACCCATAAGGGTCAGATCTTCTATCATCTGCCAGGATAGTATAATCACCACCCACATCTACAGTAGGTGTAAATATGATTTGGTTCTGGCCTCTGAGGACCCAGACCCCGCAGGTGGGAATTCTGAAAGGGACAGGGCTGTGGTACCTTGTTTTTTGGCAGGCATCTCTCAGCTCCAGGACATTCACTAATCTCATAATCTCTCAGGAACATCTGGTGGTGAATAATCAGATTAAGGGAGGATTGCAGGGCCTGCAGCATTGTGGGTATTGTGGTCCAGGGATAGTAGGGACCCCTAGTTCTTTCATGCTTGGGGGGACAGGGCCACAAGGAGGCGCTGGGGCTTGCTCAGAGGTGGTGTGAGCCCAGAGAAGGGCCAAGGCGCAGAGTCTAAGCAGTAACCAGGTCTTCTCCAGAGCCTCTAGTGGTGAGGATGTTGCGCTGGTTACTGCTAGGTTGCTGTCCTCAGGCACACCTGGGTGGGCAGGATAATGCACGGTACCAAATCACTACACAAGAGAATAGTTGAGGTAGGCAGCAAGCAAGAAAAGTCAGGAACAAAACAGGGATCCAGGAAACAGACACTGGTGACATGGGGCCACTGCAGACCCAGGAGACACTGTAAGTGACAGGAGGCACAGGTAACATGGGAGACACAGGAATACTGCAGACACAGAGGAACACTGAAAGGGCACAAGGGAACAGGCAAGGAAACACAAAACTGAACAATAAGGGGTTAACACAGGAGCTGGACAGGGAGAGCACTGAAATAAAAAGCAGCTGTAGAGGAAATGCTCAGCAGAGCTAGGGGCTTGGCACTAGTGAAGACACAAATGCAGAGTGCTGTGTCTGTGGTAACTAAATAGCCAGGGATGCTCCAAGATATTCCTCCAGGGCCCGAATAACTCTCTCTGTCTGCCCATTAGTCTGTGGGTGATAGGCCGAGGAGAACTCTGCAGAAATGTATCTGATCGTGGGGTTCAATTTACATCTCCCTTTTCCTGTTCATGGACTTTATTACCGGTGGAAGATCGGTAATAAAGTCCATGAACAGTTGACACTTAGGCTCCTGGGAAGGGCAGAGGAATGAGCGGTCCTGCTGGAGCACAGGTAAACAACTTGGTTTGAGCACAGACAGCACAGGCCTTGACGAAGTCTGTCACATCCTTATGAGGGTTGGGCCACCAGTACAAAGGGGAGAGAAGTGTGAAAGTTCTGTGAACGCCCAGGTGGCCAGACAGTTTAGAGTCATGTGCCCAACGTAATATATTTTAGTGCGGAGTTGATAAGGCACCAGGGTTTTTACCAGGGGGAATAGCAGGTCCCTGAACAGAGGTCAAGGCAAGGATACGGCCCAGAGGAACCAGGGATACCCCTGGTTCTGTAACGCTTGGGGTGACAGGGCCACAAGGGGGCGCTTCAGGTTGCACAGAGGTGGTGTGAACCCTGGAAAGGGACAAGGCAACCAGGTCTAGGCGGCAACCAGGTCTTCTCCAGGGCCTCTAATGGTGAGGATGTTGCAACCTAACCCTGGTTCTGTGATGGTAGGGATCCCTGGTTCTGTGATGGTAGGAATCTCTTGTCCTGTGATGGTATGGACCGATGGTCCTATGATGGTAGGGACCGATGGTCCTGTGATGGTAGGGACCCTTGGTTCTGTGATGGTAGGGACCCTTGGTTCTGTGATGGTAGGGACCTTTGGTCCTGTAATGGTAGTCACCCCTGGTTCTGTGATAGTACACTTCTGGTCCTGTGATGGTAGGAACCCCTGGTCTTGTGATAGTCGGGATGCATGGTCCTGTGATAGTAGGCACCCCTGGTTCTGTAATAGTAGGGACCCCAGGTTCTGTGATGATAGGGACCCCTGGTTCTGTGATAGAAGGGACCCTTGTGTTTGCTGACCTCTGATTATATTACACAATTCTTCATCAGTTGGTCGGTCAGCTGATTACACAATCACAACAGGCAGATCCAATTACCATATTTCAATCTGCATCATACCCTAATGCGGACATGTGGCCAGGGTGGGGCGCTGCAGGACACAGGTGGAAGGAGCTAGGCCACAAGGAAATGTGGAGTAATCACTGATCCTAAATAAAAAATATTGATCTGTGATGGGGTGCACAATCTGTCAAAGCAGTATCTCAACAACAAAAAAAAATGTATCACTTGCCAAGGATTTTTCAATATATTTAGTGTAATTCAGGTCTGCTGAATCTAGAAATGACATCAGTTTCATTGACTTGACTCCAGTTCTTGTGATACAGGAATCAGAATTTTTACCAAATTTTTAACACATGGTAACACAGCATATTATTATCAATCTTTATTTACACCGATGATTTGTATTTTATATAATAAATGTAGGATTATTTTTATGAGACTTTCATTTGTTTCTTTTTATTCATTCATTTTATTTTTTTACAGGAATATGACTTCTTAAAGAAGAAGTTGTATAAATGACCCGAATATATTTTGCTACATTTGTGGTGAATATTCTCAGAAGTGTCTACGTCAGGGGAAAAATGGAAAACTGAAAAGTGTGAAATTTGTTGTAGCTATGGTATGGGGAGAGCCCAGAAATCATCATAATGATTGTTATTTGTGTGCTGGGAATGTAAAAGAATCGTTACAAGAAACACAAGTGGGAGTACGGTGATATGGAATCAGCGACCTGTGCCGCATGGTGCTGATGTTCCCATAGCAGTGTTCAGTCCCGGATATTCCTGTATCTGACATGGAGGATATACAGGGAGTGTAATCCAGGAGTTAGCAGTGAATATGAAGTGAATATGTTTCATCACACCAGCAGTTCCCCCAAGAAGAGCTCAATGATTTTTAATACGTGACCTAAGTCTGTCACAACAATCTGAACTTTTATCATCCAGGCTAAAAGAAAAGAATTGTCTGAGAGCGGAAGATAAAATAACGGTTTATAGGACAAGAGAGGTGGCACTCCGACCATATTTCAGTGAAGATGGAGACTTTGTGTTGTAACATCCCTGGACTACTAGCCCATATGGGAGGACCAGAATACCGAGCAGAAGACTGGCCGCTTTTCATAGACAGTTCCACTCCAAGTATGAAATCTATTTTACTGCATAATGACAACTGCTATGCATCAATTCCAATTGTTACTCAACAAAACTTAAAGAAGAATATGAAAATATCAGAATGGTCTTACAAAAGCTTTGCTACATGAACACCAATGGTCCATATGTGTTGATATAAAAATGGTGAACTTCCTACTTGGACACAAAGTGAATACACAAAGTCCCCATGTTTCATCTGCTTGTGGGAGAGCAAAGCAGGATCACTGGAAGAAAGTGACATGGCCTCCAAGGGAAAACATGAAAAAGGTGCAGCGACATGGAGCCAATGGCTGACAATAAATCATTCTCCCCCCACTACACATAAATTGGGATTAATGAAGCAATTTGTTAGAGCTCTGAACAAGGACGGTGATTGCTGCAAATACATTTGTAGATTCTTCCCTGGATTGAGTAGTGAAATATAAAAGCAGGAATCTTTGATGGAGCCCAGAAACTGATAAATGATGGAAATGTCACAAGTTACATGACTGATACTGAAGCTTCTGCCTGGCACAGCTATGTCATGGTTGGCAGGAACTTCTTGGGGAACCATAAAGCACAAAATTATGAAGAACTGCTACAAAACTTCCTCCTAAACTTTATAAATGTGTGTGCTACTATGAGTATAAAGGTACACTATCTCCATATGCAAACATTGCCAGAAAACCTTGGTGATATCAGTGAGGAACAAGGGGAGAGGATCCATCAAGATATAAAGGTGATGGAAGAAATGTATCAGATGGGATAGACACATGATGGCAGAATACTGCTGGAGCCGTCCTATCAGCATAAATCATACAAACTCAGCTTATCAATGGCTTCTGTGTGATTAGTTCTGTAATATACTGAATATAGAATATACTGACATTATTCCACAAATGTCATTCTGTATACGTAGGCATATCTAGTTTATTATTGCTTAATTTTCATGTTTCATTAGTTTTCTATGAGGTCATTATTTCACAAACTAGAGCCAATCTAACAAAACCAATACCATATGTGGAATCTGTGCATCAAACATAACATAAAATCACTTTAATCAGTTTGGCAAGAAAATGTTTGTTATCCAGTGACCATACGTATTGATCTGTGATCGGGTATACAATCTGATCAAACGAGAATTGTCATTTATTATGGAAGAGGGGGAGATGGACCAATGGCAGCTCTGCATTCCAGTTTCACTTAGTAACTCAGATTCAGTATTGGAACATTGAGTAGAAATATATATATTGGGGACAATGATTATATTGACATTCAATCTGTGACAAGCTGGGAGCCAGGTGTACAATGGCCATGTGTCAGGAGATACAGAAGTAAATGGGAAGAGTCCTATCATTATTTTTTAATGTTATATTGAATATTTTATATATATTACATTATATTGATATTTAATATTTATTCATATACATTATATATTATCTTTATTATAACGAATCTATAAGCGGCCTGCAGATATGACGTCACATAGGCGGGGCTGCGACTACATCCCGTCAGTTGACCAGCCTGGTTATCGAAAGCGCGCACTGCACAGGCGCTGTAAGCCGACAACAGACTAGGAGCGCGCAAAAGCTGGGATTGGCTATAATGCTTTACTAAATCTTTTAGATCCGCCCACGTACACAGCCCCTTTTGGGTTTTACTCCGCCCTCTTTTTGGTATTTCTTCTATTAGAACAACGAGAGGCGGGACCTTCTGTAAATGGTCATTGCCAGGGCCTCCTTCACTGATTCGGACACGCCCCCATATTTCCTACACTACAGCCCCCGGCATGCTTTATGTGCATCACATGATCCGCCAGAGGAGGAGCCTCCGGTATTGCTGACCTTTCAGAGCTGCCCGGACCATGATCCGCCTGAGCCGATCCGTCCTAAGGTGACCGACCAATCTTTACCGACCGCCCCACTCATTGATCTATACAGCCACCCCTCCCTCACATCAATAGACCAATTATATGAATACAACATCTGGACCACATAAAAGTCAACCACCAACCTCCTGATCGGTCAGTGTACTGACCTACCAATCACCTCCACAGTCATCTAATAATTCCAATAATCAATCCACTGACATAATGACCCCAAATATCAACCAACCGATCAACCCTCCTGATCACCTCATATACTGACCAACTGATCCACCCTCCCGATCACCTCGTTTACTGACTAACCGATCACCTCCACAGTCATCTAATAATTCCAATAACCAATCCACTGACATAATTACCCCAAATATCAACCAACCGATCCACCCTCCCAATCACCTCATATACTGACCAACCAATCCACTCTCCCGATCACCCCATATACTGACCAACCGATCCACCCTCCCGATCACCCCGTATACTGACTAACTGATCCACCCTCCTGATCACCTCGTATACTGACCAACCGATCCACCCTCCCGATCACTTCGTATACTGACCAACCGATCACCTCGTATACTGACCAACTGATCCACCCTCCCGATCACCCCGTATACTGACTAACCGATCCACCCTCCCGATCACCCCGTATACTGACTAACTGATCCACCCACCCGATCACCCTGTATACTGACCAACCGATCTACCCTCCCGATCACCCCGTATACTGACTAACTGATCCACCCTCCCGATCACCTCATATACTGACCAATCGATCCACCCTCCCGATCACCCCGTATACTGACTAACTGATCCACCCTCCCGATCACCTCGTATACTGACCAACCGATCACCTCGTATACTGACCAACTGATCCACCCTCCCGATCACCCCATATACTGACCAACCGATCCACCCTCCCTATCACCCTGTATACTGACTAACTGATCCACCCCCCGATCACCCCGTATACTGACTAACCGATCTACCCTCTCGATCACCCGGTATACTGACTAACCGATCTACCCTCTCGATCACCCGGTATACTGACCAACCGATCCACCCTCCTGATCACCTTGTATACTGACCAATCGATCCACCCTCCCGATCACCCCGTATACTACTGACCAACCGATCCACCCTCCCGATCACCTCGTATACTGACCAACCGATCACCTTGTATACTGACCAACTGATCCACCCTCCCGATCACCCCGTATGCTGACTAAACGATCCACCCTCCCGATCACCCCTTATACTGACTAACTGATCCACCCACCCGATCACCTCATATACTGACCAATCGATCCACCCTTCCGATCACCCCGTATACTGACTAACTGATCCATCCTCCCGATCATCTCCTATACTGACCAACTGATCAACCCTCCCGATCACCACATTTACTGACCAACTGATCCACCCTCCTGATCACCCCGTATACTGACCAATTGATCCACCCTCCTGATCACCCCGTATACTGACTAACCGATCCACCCTCCTGATCACCTCGTATACTGACTAACTGATCCACCCTCCCGATCACCCCGTATACTGACTAACTGATCCACCCTCCCGATCACCTCGTATACTGACCAACCGATCACCTTGTATACTGACCAACTGATCCACCCTCCCGATCACCCCGTATACTGACCAACCGATCCACCCTCCTGATCACCCCATATACTGACTAACCGATCCACCCTCCCGATCTCACCCCGTATACTGACCAACCGATCCACCCTCCTGATCACCCCATATACTGACTAACCGATCCACCCTCCCGATCACCCCGTATACTGACCAACTGATCCACCCTCCTGATCACCCTGTATACTGACCAACCGATCACCTCGTATACTGACCAACTGATCCACTCTCCCGATCATCTCGTATACTGACTATAACTGATCCACCCTCCCGATCACGCCATATACTGACCAACCAATCTGCCCTCCCGATCACCCTGTATCCTGACCAACCGTAACCATATATCCATATTGAAGGGGACGATATAGGTAATCTTTCCTCTAATTTGTTTGCAGATTGCCAGCCGCCACTGTGAGATGTTATGCTCAGACTGCGGAGGTAAGTGCGGGGCCCCTGTGTGCAGTACCGCTGTGTGCGGGGCCAGGGATGAAGCTTCTCTAAAGGGATTGGGTTACGGTGTATTATTGGGGACACGTGTATTATGTCTGATTACTTTGGGTGATGATCCCCATTTACCTAAGGAGGGGAAAGTCAGCCTCTGGTGCTTCTTCACATCATTGTTCGGTTGGATTTTAAATTAAGTGACGTTCAGCTTGGTTACATCCCTGGCAATTCCTGTTTTGACCTTTAGATGCCACTCACTTAGGAACAGAGGTGATAGAGGGCTGGCAGTCATTTTTGACCGATGACTGCGAAAAGCCCTGTGGGTCGTTTATTTTACCACACAGGAAATGCTAAACATATGAAGTGACAGAATGACCCCCAATAAGGGTGTAAAACCTCAGATGGAGGAACTCCTGGAATACCATTGGATGAATGGATGGTGCACATGTGTGGCAATAGGTTGTCTTTAGGTGAAGCGGGGGTCTTCCCCCTGGGGTTCCTGTAGGGGATTCTAGAGCTGCAGTGGGTTCCTCTTCTCTGAGCTCTGAATGATTATTTTCTATTTAACAGCCAGCAAAGAAAGATGGAGCAACCGAGGCCCAGTCACAGAAGCAGGTGGTAAGTCAGCAAAGCAGGATACATTGGTGGTAATTGGAAGGTGAGGTGTACTGGGGAAGGTACGTTGGTGGTAATAGGGAAACAATAAATACCTGACAGTGGTTCTACTTTAAATCCGTTTCTAAAGATAATTTTTTAAGAATTGTTTTTGTTAAACTATTTAATGCAGTCACCTTTTCCCCCACACATTGACCTTTGATCTTGCTCTTTCTCCCTCTTTCTTCCTCTCACTCCCCCTCTCTCTCGCTCTCCCTCCCTCTTTCTCACTCTTGTTCCCTCTCTTTCCTTCTCGCCCCTCTCTCTCTCCCTCTCCCTGTCGCTCCCTCTTGTTCCCTTTCGTTCTCTCTCACTCTTGTTCCTTCTCACTCTCTCTCCCCTTCGCTCCCTCTCTCTCTCTTTCGCTCGCTCTCTCTCACTCCCTCTTACTCTTGTTCCCTCTCTCTTTCTCTCTCCCCCTCCTCTTTCCCTCTCGTTCTCCTCGCCCCCCCCTCTCTCCCTTTCACTCTCTCCCCTCTCGCTTTCTCCCCCCCCTCTCGCTCTCTTTCTCTCTCTCTCTGTCACTCTCACTCCCTCTTGTTCCCTCTCGCCCTCTCTAGGAGTCTCGGTCATTTGCGGTCGGAATGTTCAGTGGATTCATACACACAGAGCAGGTCTTTCCTTACCCCTCCGGTAAGATTTGCACCCTTTTGTCTATTCTCCCCCGTTTTATTCCCCTGACGCCATATAACCCCCTCACCACCTTTTCTTTGTGCCCTCAGTTCTCAGTGAGGATCAGTCTCAGTTCCTCAGCGAGTTGGTTGGACCGGTCTCGCGCTTTTTCCAGGTGAGTTGGATGTCTCTGGATTGGTTGGTCCAATTATTATAGGCCAGGTCCCTTTCACTTTCAGGCCAATGCAATGTGCACTGTCTGTGTCTCCTCAGCCAATCAGAGCCATTATTTCATTGGGGTTATTTAGCCCTTTTTCTTTAGTCGCTGGCAGACAGATTTAGAGTTTTCATAATTATGATGTCAGGCTTTTCTCATTTTTGTGAGCAAATGTATTGTTTTGGAAAACGTGATAAAAAACGACTATTGTCTACTCTCGATGTCCAGAGGGGGGAGGGGCATCCTGTATGCGGCCATAGTCGATATATTCCTCCAGTTCTGGTGAGTAGGGGAAGTCCAGTATAGTCAATAGATGGGGGAGGGGGGGCATCCTGTATGCGGCCATAGTCGATATATTCCTCCAGTTCTGGTGAGTAGGGAAAGTCCAGTATAGTCAATAGATGGGGGAGGGGGGGCATCCTGTATGCGGCCATAGTCGATAAATTTTTCCAGTTCTGGTGAGTAGGGGAAGTCCAGTATAGTCAATAGATGGGGGAGGGGGGGGGGTATCCTGTATGCGGCCATAGTCGATATATTCCTCCGGTTCTGGTGAGTAGGGGAAGTCCAGTATAGTCAATAGCTGGGGGGCATCCTGTATGCAGACATTTCCCCAAACTCCCCCAGTCCTGAGACGTCTAGTGAATAGAAGATTGGCTTTTACAGCCATTGTCCACTCAATTCTGGAAATGTTTCTGCCTGCTGAATACAGGACGTGTTGTGCCCACAGCCATGGCATGCTCACCCCTTTGATTTTTTGATATGTTTTTTCACAGAGAATAAGGTGGGGGCTTCCTGACCACAGCCGTAGTCTTTCTCCTGTGGTATTGAACTTTCTACAATGTCCCCCTCCAATTCTGAGATGGTTCCTTCTGATCCTTTGCCCCATCTACTCCTCTGGTTCTGAAATGCCTCATCAATAGAGGGCGGGCTTCCTATTCCTAGCCATTCCCGCACCCCCTAAATGGTTATTCCAGTCCTTTGCCCTCTGTACTTCACGTGGCTCTGTCCATCTTGCCATTGCCCACTAACCCCTAGGCACTGCTTTATGTGTGGCCATCTCACCCCTCCAGTCCTAAGATAGCTCTGCCTGGTCATTTCACAAAAGGGGGTCCACAGCCACTTTATTCCTTCATTTTGTCTTCCTCAGGAGGTGAATAATCCAATGCTGAATGATGACCTGCAAAGGGTGGATGACAAAACAATGGCTGGACTGAAGGAACTTGGAGCGTTTGGCTTGCAGGTCCCGGCTGATTTGGGGGGGATGGGACTAAATAACACTCAGGTAAGTGGGAGGAACTCCTTGATGGTATAGGTCAGCCTCTTACTGTGGGTCATGCTCCACGCTTGGCCACAGATTGCACTGGGTGGGTAACAGAGGGCAAACAATTGGATTATATTGGGTGTTTGGAATAATTTTTATTGCCTGCTGCAGCCGAGGCCTCTGATAGAAGCAGCAGTCTGTGTTAGATCCCCCAGCATAAAATGTTCTATTACTGACCAAACTGGGGGGCAATACAGATCACGGCATTCTAATATGGGTCAGATGTAACGAGTCCGGGCAGAAAGCGAAGGTAGGTGGGGGAAATGCCCGGCCTTTACTACATCTTCTTCAACCTCTGCAAAAATGGAATTGGCTGGGCTGAGATGTAGGGTGGTTCAGCAGTAAATCGAAACCCCTCTCGCCCTCTCTCTCTCTCTCTCTCTCTCACCCTCTCTCTCTCTCACACCCTCTCTCTCCCTCCCCCTCTCGCCCTCTCTCTCTCCCTCCCCCTCTCGCCCTCTCTCTCTCCCTCCCCCTCTCGCCCTCTCTCTCTCCCTCCCCCTCTCGCCCTCTCTCTCTCCCTCTCTCCCCCTCTAGCCCTCCCTCCCCCTCCCGCCCGCTCTTACCCTCTCTCGCTCTCTCCCTCTTGCCCTCTCTCTCCTTCTCGCCCGCTCTCTTTTTCTCCCTCCTGCCTGCTCTCTGTCTCTCCCCCACTCACCCCTTCACCCTCTTGCACGCTCTCTCCCTTCCCCTCTTTCCCTCTCGCCCCAGATGTGAACAAGAGCAGAGGAGTTGGTAATAGGCTGGCTGGATACATCTTGGTAGAACAGAATTGGGAGAAGTTGATTTGGTTGTAAACAGGGAGTTGATCAGGTTAGTGTGCAGCTTTCTGTGTCATGCTGATCCTGAACACTCTGCCTTATTTTTGTCTTCCCCAATGCTCAGTATGCCCGCCTGGTGGAGATTGTAGGGCTGCATGATCTGGGTGTTGGCATCACTCTGGGTGCTCACCAGTCCATCGGATTTAAAGGAATCCTCCTGTATGGTACAGAGGAGCAAAAAAAGAAGTATCTCCCCCGACTTGCCTCAGGTATGGTGGATGGGTGATTGTGGGAATTAATGATAAGATTAGTCAGTGATAGAGATTTTAGGGAAGGTGAGGTATTTAAGGGTCACTGAGGCATTGGTGAGGCTTGAGTATATGTTAGGGTCACTGGGGGGAATGGGGCAAGAGGGAATGCAGGGTTCAGCGTGGGGGTAACAGAGGTAAGGAGGGAATATTGGCTTTCAGTGCTGAGGGGTGTATAGCGGGAAGGTGGTATATAGGGGCAGTAAGGAGTAATTATGGGAGGAGGATTTAAGGGGTTCAGTGAAGAGAGTCAATATAGGGTTAAGAGTGGGAAGGGGGTCTAAAGGGGTAAAATTGGCAGTCAGAGATGGATGGATAGCCGAACAATAGCTGTGGATTTTTCTCCCCATGATCCAGGTGAAACAATTGCAGCGTTCTGTCTGACGGAGCCGTCCAGTGGATCTGACGCAGCATCTATCCGGACCACAGCAAAGAAAAGTCCCTGCGGAAGCTTCTATACCTTGACTGGGGGCAAATTGTGGATCAGGTGAAATGACATCTGCCATATCTGTGGCTCGTCAGTGTGGTCCAATATGGTGGATCATAGTCCGTACAGTCATGGAGAATATGAGGTATGGTGCTGTCATGTCGGAATACACTAATTTTATGGGACTTCTCATCTCTCTCATAGTAACGGAGGAATTGCTGACTTGTTTACTGTATTTGCCAAAACCCAAATCCCCGACCCATCCAGCGGGGAGATAAAGGAGAAGATCACAGCATTCATCGTGGAGAGGGGAGAAGGCGTGTCCCAGTGAGTAATCAGAATATGGGCCAGGGGGTTCCATAGCGTATTATGTAATAGATATTGGAGCCAAAATCCATTCCCCTGTGGGATAGACACATGGAGAGATTACTGATCTCTACTGACTTCCTCCTTCTCTCTTCTCTCCCCCTTTTTCTATTCTTTTTTCCTTTCTCTCCTCTGTATTTCTCTCCCCACCTTTCTTTCACCTTTTGATAAATATTTGTCTTTTTCTTAGTGGACCCCCAGATAAGAAGCTGGGTATCCGGGCCAGTAATACAGCGGCTCTGCACTTTGATGAAGTCCGGGTCCCTGCAGAGAATGTACTTGGTGGTGAGGGAAACGGTTTCAAGGTGGCAATGAATATCCTCAACAATGGCCGCTTCGGGATGGCGGCTGCCCTGTCTGGCACCATGAAGGGAATGATCCAAAGAGCGGTAAGTGCAGCACCCTGTCGCCACCTGGGGCAGAGGAATGCAGAATTGATTTGGGAAACAAGTGGATGGGGCATAAAAGCATGATGGCTAGAAGTTTGTGTAGTGGTAGGAGTTACAAGTGATGTATTTGTCTTTCCTCCATTTGGATACATCCAGGTGGATCACGCCACAAATCGCACACAGTTTGGAAGTAAACTTCACACGTTTGGAGTCATTCAGGAAAAGTTGGCGCGAATGGCAGTCTTACAGTACGTCACTGAGGTAACCCAGGCCATGGTTTTCTGTTCTACCTTCCCTTGTAGTGCACACGGCTGTTATATTCAACAATGTTTAGTGCCACAAGATAATCCTGAACCACTATAATATGTACCCAAACTGGGGCATTTTAACCCTGAACATTGTGTGGGGTGTAATCCAGTGCAGGCTGTAGCACATGGGACCGATCTCTCTCAGCAGCCAATTAGGAACCTTCCTTGTACTTCTAGCTGAGCTGTATGATGCAAAAAAAAAAAAGAACTCCATTTCTGACCCCTTCCTCATGTCTCAATTTTTTTTTTACACAGTCGATGGCATACATGATCAGCGCAAACATGGACTCCGGGGCCAAAGATTTCCAGATCGAAGCAGCCATTAGTAAAATCTTTGGCTCGGTAAGGACCTGATATTGTCTACATCAGCGGTCGCCAACTGGTGGTCCGCGGCTCTGTCCCCCGCGTGGACACAACCTGCAATGGGGGAGTGGGCGAGTTCTGGCGTCATGACGTCACTCTGGGGGAAGTTTCTTGTCCTTTGAGTGACACACAGCTCCCTATGCATACGCGGTCTGGATTCCGTGGATTTTGTGGTCCGTGAGGTCCGAAAGGTTGGCAACCACTGGTCTACATGAATTTCTGCCCACTGCAACCAATCCATTTCATCCATGATGTCTCTTATGCATAAAGAGCAGAAACTGGTTTAGCCCTTCCCTCCTAATATCGGGAATCGGTTACTCCCCAGTTTATATAACACTCTCAGGGTGTCCAGTGTTCTTGTGATGATTATTAATATTTCTCTATGATAGGAAGCAGCCTGGATGGTGACAGATGAATGTATTCAAATTCTTGGAGGAACTGGATTCATGAAGGTGAGCACTGACCTCTTCACTACACTATATGTAAGCACTTATTTGGCACTTAAAAACACCACAGTAGAACAGTGTGTCACCTTATTAGTAAATCTGGTAAACTTCAGCCCTTATTCTGCTTTGTACAGGGAATGAGGTAGATGTATATCTGGGGTTTGGGGCTCCCAGCCTCTCGGGCCTCTGGTGTTTGTGGAGCCTGGCCTCTTGGGCCTCTGAGGTTTGGGTGACGATCTTTTGTTAGGGTATCAGGCAGTCTGTAGGGTCTCTCTGGTTTTTTAGGCGCCCAGTCTCTCTGTGGTTTGGGGCGCCCGACCTCCCTGGGGTTTGCGGCGCCTGACCTCCCTGGGGTTTGCGGCGCCCGACCTCCCTGGGGTTTGCGGCGCCCGGCCTCTCTGGGGTTTGGGGCGCCCGACCTCTCTGGAATTTGGGGCGCCCGACCTCTCTGGGATTTGGGGCGCCCGACCTCCCTGGGATTTGGGGCGTCCGACCTCTCTGGGGTTTGCGGCGCCCGGCCTCTCTGGGGTTTGGGGCGCCCGGCCTCTCGCGCCTCTGGGATTTGGGCGACCATATTTTGTATCAGGCAGTCTGCAGGGTCAGGGATTGGGCAGGTAGTAATTTTCTCCTTGTGCTGTCCTCTGTACGTTCCTTTAATCTTGTCCCTGCTCTTGCAGGATGGTGGAGTAGAACGAGTTCTCCGCGATCTGCGTATTTTCAGAATCTTTGAAGGTACTAATGACATCCTGAGGCTGTTTGTGTCACTAAATGGATTGCAGGTACTGTACTCCTATTCCTAAATCCTGAACTGCCCCACTCCCAGGGTAGAAGCTGTCCACATTGTGCTGCCATTATTATCTCACAATTTGTTTGTTCAGAGTGCCGGGAAGGAGCTGAAATCTCTCCAGAAAGCCATTTCCAGTCCTTTAGGAAATCCTCAGCTACTTCTAAAGGAGGGTCTTCGAAGAGCAAGAAGGTGAGGAGGCAGAGATAGATATTAGAAGGAGGGCTGGAAAGGGGTATATAAAGATGTGAAGAAGGGGTAAAGAAGAGGGACAGAAGAGCAGGGTTCAGCAACAGATTGTAGAGGATTTGGGAAGAAGGAGAGTTCAGTAACTCGGAGTGGTTGTTGTAGGGAGAGGGAGGTTTAGTGATGGATGTTGAGGGTAAAAGTGGGGTTCACTGGCGAAGTGGGGGTCAGTAAGGGGTTAAGGCCCTGGGTTCTGGCGGGTGCTCTCTGCGGTCCTGGGGTGAGGCGGCTGCTCTCTGCGGTCCTGGGGTCAGGCGGCTGCTCTCTGCGGGTCCCGGGATAGGGTGGCCACACTCCATGGGCTCTGGCAAAGGCGGCCAGTCTCTGTGGGCCTCGGGGTCGGGCGGTCGCTCCCGTCGGCCCTGGGGTCAGGCGGTCGCTCCCGGCGGCCGTGGGGTCGGGCGGCCGCTCTCTGCGGGCCCTGGGGTTGGACGGCCTCTCTCTGCGGGCCCTGGGGTTGGGCGGCCTCTCTCTGCAGGCCCTGGGATCGGGTATCGGTGATGGACGGTGGGGAAGAGGTAATGAGTTTAGTAAATGCGGAGGGGTAGGTTAAGGAGGATGTGACAGATGCGAGGGGCATTGTAGTAGCATGTTTCATTCATAGATTTGGGTTGGAGGTATTAAGAGGGAGTTCCGTGATGGACGGGGAGGTTGCAGGATAAGGAGGGTTCACTGGCAGATGTTGGTATAATAGGGGTTATAGTTTGGTGACACACAGAAGGAGGATGGTAGGTAAAGGAGGGTATAGTGACGGATATAGGGGGGTTAGCATTAAATTTGGGGTGGATTGGGCCTCGAAGGTGCTGCCATTCATATAAGTTTCTCCCGGTAGGAGGGCCGGTCTGGGGACTGGACTGACCCTTAAAGGACACGTTCATTCAGAGGTGGAGAAGAGTGCAGAACTGGTGAGTTATGAAGGGAGGGGTAAATGAAAGATGTGCGGAGGGGTAGCAATGACTGTGGGAAAGGGGCAGGTAATGGGCACAGGGTGTGAGTGTGTGACACACAGAAACAGATGTGATTTGAGTGGAGCATGGGACATGAGAGGACATGGGGGTAATGGGGTGAATTCCATTAGGAGTGGAGCACAGTGAATAATATCCCTTTCTTTATAGGCTGTTGGAGCTCTGGAAGATTTTGGTCTGGTGGTGGAGGAAGTTCTGATAAAGTACGGGAAGAGGATTGTGGGTACGGTGATTGTCTATAAAATGGGAGTCTAAACCTTACTCTTTAGATATAAAAAAAATAGGGGCCCCAGTGTCCACCTGCAAATCATCCATGGCTGAGGTAATCATTGGTGAACTCAGATTGTACAAAGAATCCTAAAATTTGCCCCGCTCCTGCCCACATCCTGGCCCTACCTTTTGGTCATGTTACCAATTGCATATTAGTACTTACTGGAAGACTCAGAAGGGGGCGACACCAGAAGTTGGGATGTTTATCTGGATCTGATGGAAGTCTCATTTTATAGTGTACAGAATCTTCATCCACAGCTTGCCATCAGCTTTGACGGATCCCAGAAACCCAGGAACTCAATTCCAATCCCATATTTTCTCATTTTCCTCTGCATCCTCCATTTTCTCCTCTCATATTTTCCTGTCCCCCCCATTTTCCCCTCATATTCTTCTACCTCCCCCATTTTACCCTATCAATTTCTTCTGCCTCCCCATTTTACCCTCTCGTATTCTTCGTCCTTCTTCTTTGCCCCCTCTTGTATTCTTCGAACTCCCCCATTTCCCCCTCTTGTATTCTTCAAACTCCCCCATTTCACACTCTCTTATTCTTGGGCCTCCCCCATTTCACCCTTTCCTATTCTTCTGCCTCCCCCATTTCACTCTTTCCTTTTCTTCGGCCTCCCCCATTTCACCCTTTCCTATTCTTCGGCCTCCCCCATTTCACCCTCTCCTAGTTTTCGGCCTCCCCCATTTCACCCTTTTGTATTTTTCGGCCTCCCCCATTTCACCCTCTCGTATTTTCGGCCTCCCCCATTTTACCCTCTCGTATTTTTCGGCCTCCTCCATTTCACTCCCTCCTATTCTTCGGCCTCCCCCATTTTACCCTCTCCTATTCTTCAGCCTTCTCCATTTTACCCACTTGTATTCTTTGGCCTCCTCCATTTTCCCCTCTTGTATTCTTCAAACTCCTCCATTTCCCCCTCTTGTATTCTTCAAACTCCCCCATTTCACACTCTCGCGATCTTCGGCCTCCCCCATTTCACCCTTTTGTATTGTTCCGCCTCCCCCATTTCACCCTCTCGTATTTTTCGGCCTCCCCCATTTCACCCCTTTTGTATTGTTCCGCCTCCCCCATTTCACACTTTCGTATTCTTCGGCCTCCTCCATTTCACACTTTTGTATTCTTTGAACTCCCCCATTTCACCCTCTTGTATTCTTCGGCCTCCTCCATTTCACACTGT